>NC_091065.1:86159553-86459553 GCF_000393655.2 Nicotiana sylvestris | reverse complement strand
CTCCTCCTCCTCCTCCTCAATTATGGCACCACAATCGATGTCCTCGTATTCCAAGAACAAATCCTTCAGCCTAGCTAGTGTTTCTTCTTCTGCAGTTTCCCATAGTGCCGACTTGGTGAAAAGCTTGTTCCAAACGTGGCACTGGTTGCTCAAGAGGGTAGTACGGCCTGCGCCATGGAGGCGACCAATCATTTTACTCTTGCCATGTATATTGGTATCTGAGTCCAAAGGTGGTACCATGATTTTTCAGCCGTATCGGCTTGGTGATATCTTGGAGGTTCTTTCCCAACCCTTTGCCGGGTTATTATCCAGACCATGCTAGTATGCTTTTTATTTTGTTACTCTACCACTTATCCTTCCCGACTGCATTGACCCGTTCAATGTGATGATAGGTTCCCCCTCCTAGCCTTCTTCTATGTCCAATGGCCGTGATAGTTTGACTAGTGTAGATGGGGTTACTTCAATCTCCATGAATGATTACCTCCTGATGGTTCCATTTGAATTTTACGGCTTGATGTAGTGTTGAGGGCACGACTCCAGCAGCATGGATCCATAGATGGACCAACAAAAGATTATATGAGGCTGGTATGTCAAGCACTTGGAATTCAACGTTGAACCAAGTTGGCCCCATCTGCAAGCAAAGGTTGATTTCCCCAATCGTGGCCCTCTGGGACCCATCGAAAGCCTTCACATTCATGCTTCCGGTCTGTATTTCATGGATACCTTTATACAACCTTTTCAGGGTATCCAATGGACAAATATTTAGACTCGAACCTCCATCAACCAGGACCCTGGCAATGAACTTGTCTTCAAATTGTACTGTGATATGCAATGCTCGATTGTGATTTAAACCTTAGGGCGGTAGCTCATCTTCGTGGAAGATAATATTGTGGCTCTCCAATACTTGACCGACAATGTTGACCATTTCTCCACCAGTGATGTTATTGGGTACATAAGCCTCGCTCAGTATTTTCATCAGAGCGTTCTTGTATGCCTCTGAATTCTACAATATTGATAGGATAGATATCTGAGCAGGGACTTTGTTCAGATGGTCAATGACAGAACTCTTTTGCCAGTACTTTCCTCCACAAGTCATCCGACCCCGTCTTAATGATAGGTTGCCTAGCAGTGGCATCTTTACTTGATCCTTCCAAATGTTCAGGTGTATAGACTCTTCCAATTCTAGTCATCTCTTGTGCAGTGGCAGATTACTCTATCTTAGTCTTCCCTTTTCGTCGAGCCTCGGCAACATAATCCCAAGGTATTGCTTTTGAGTTGAATGGGGGTGTGGTTGAAACCGTCACAGTAAAAGGTGTGAACACTTATATTTCAAATGGAGCGGAGGTGGCTACGGTTGGAGCCACTTATACCTCAAAAAAACTAATGTGGTTACCTCAACATCAATAGGTGCCTAAGTTTGAACCACAATAGGACCTTAAAGTCATCGCCCTCTCGAATAAGCCCGATTGACCCCTCAGGGACCTATTCTTCATTTGTCTCTATCACGTGTACACCATCACCTCTATTATCAGGGAGAGGATTGTTACGGACATTAGGTATGGCTTCCTTTGCCTGTATGACCTTGTTGTCATTAAGTGTCTGGATCTTATCCTTCAGCGTTCGGCACTCAGCAGTAGTGTGCCCTTTCATACCGCAATGGTACGCAGAAGTTTTGTTCGTATTGACCCATTGGGATGGATTTTTTAATGCCACAGCGGGAACAAAAGTGACGTAACCTGTGGCCTTTAACCTTCACACAATTGGTTGATGGGCTCAGCAATGGCGGTGTATTGTCTGAGCGGCTTGCGGTCGAAGTTAGGCCTTGGTCTTGGATAATTTTGGTGAGTTGGTGGTGATTGGAAGTGTGATGGTTGGGAATTATAGGTGTGATGGACAGTGGCTGGTTGGGAATATCTGGGAGATGAAGGTTGATATGTAGGTGGCGATACTTGGCATGTAGGTGGAAGTATTTGATATGTGGGTGGAGGTATTTGATATGTGGGTGGAGGTGTTTGATAGGTGAGTGGAGGTGTATGATATGCGGGTGGAGGTGTTTGATATGTGAGTAGAGTTTTTGGCCCTGGGCCACCATTACTGCCCCAATGTCTCTCTTCTTCGATATGCCACCTAATTGTAGTGCCTTATTTGTGGCCTGAAGTGCCTCGAAATTCATTATCATTCTGCTCTTGATTCTTTCCTCGATCCTTTCCCGAGCTTGATGATATTATAGAATTTGTAATTTTCGATGACCATCAGTCTCTCATAATATTGTGGATCATGTGCCCTGACGAAGAATTTATTCATCTGTTTTTCGTCCAAAGTGGGCCTGACCTTGGCGGCTTCTGACCTCCAACGAGTAGCATATTCGTAAAAAGTGTCAGTAGGCTTCTTCTTGAGATTCTGAATGTAGAAGACATCCGGTACATTCTCTATGTTGAACCTGAACTGGTCCATGAAATCCGACGCCATGCTTACCTAATTGGACCATTTCTTGGGATTCTGGCTGATATACCAAGACAAAGCATCCCCAGTAAGACTCCTCATAAAGATCTTCATCCGAATCTTTTCATCTTTTCCAACCCCGACAAGCTTGTCACAGTAGGTCCTTAGGTAAGCCCTGGGATCACATGTACCATCGAACATTTCAAACCTGGGAGGCTTGTACCCCTCTAGAAATTCCACATTTGGCTGTATGCACAAATCTTCATAGTTCAAACCTTCTATTCCTCTATCACCTTCAACACCTTGAACTTGGCTTATTAACTTCTTGAGTTTTTCGGCTATGTTCTTAATGAGCAGGTCCTTCTCGGAGGGCTCTGGTGCACAGGAGATTGGTTGGGTACAATATGGTATAGTTTCCACGTATATAGGGTTGCTCTGATGGGTGCCAGGAGCTTGGGTATAGTGATTGTCATTGGTGGAGTTTTGTGGATCGGGAATGAGTGGTGGTGTATTTTAGGGAGTGTGGTTAGTAGTGGTTGGTAGGTACGGAATTGGTTGATGATGATGTTTTGGTGGGGTTGGTATCGGCAATGGATTGAAATTTTGGGGTGGAGTTGCATATTGAGGAGGTGTTAGGTTCTTTGTATTCTGTTGGTGGATATCAGGGACATTAAAGGTAAGTGACAGGTTTGCCAATTTACGAACCTACTCAAGTTCTCCTTACAGTTCTAGTATCTTTTGTTCCAGTCTCAAAACCAAGTCATTTGAGGTCGGAGTACTACGGCCATCAGAAGTCTCTGCGTTTTCAACATTTTCCTTTCGGATTCCACTTAAGTCGTCCATCTTTGTCTTTCCTTTTCCCTTTGTATTGCTTGGAGGAGGAGGAGGTGGAGTGCCTCTAGATCTTGTGTGATATGCTGATGAGGCCATTATGAGTAACCAACCTAAGGGGATGTGAATAATCAAAAAAATAAAGAAAAACAAAAACAAAAGGTAACAAGTCAGTGGGGATTCTAAAATGTTTGCAGTATTTAAACACATATTGCGGAAATGTAAACTCACGTCTTAATTTTGGAGCCTCATTGTGCCCGAGGTAGGCCTAACAACAAATAAACTTGAAGAACTTTTAATACCAATAACCGCTTCATTTCATAATACAAAAATAGTCGAATCCCAAATGACACTAATAATAAAATAAGCCACTACTTGGCATTTGGCCTTATTACATTTTTTAGGAAAAACAAGTAAATCTACTCTATTTTGTCCCAGAAGGACCTTCCTCGGGTTGAATGTTCTCGTTGATCAAATCCTCCAGTCCGCGTAGGTTCACCAGTAAGAATGCCTTTGCTAAATGTCCTCCATCGTTTCCCTAAGCGCTCTGGCAGTCGGTGACTCTCTTCCTCATTTTTCCTTCCAAATCCAATAGGATGTATTCCAGATATTCCATCTTTTCACTAGATTTGGCGGCCCTCTCTTTCCATTTATTGATTTGGTCATCTGATGGAAGATTCCTCCACTAGTCTAGCAAGAGTAATGGTGTACAAACCATACCGAAGTTGGGGACCTCGTGCCTCATTTTCTGCAAAACAAAAGGGTTAGACCTTACCCCCACTGGACTCGACTATTTATACATTTATGATCAACATATCGACATTTAGTTCTCCAAATTAATGCATAGAACGTGGTTGCGTCCATTGGGATTATGGAAAACCCGATGGACTTTGGACATGGCTTATCTTAAAGGATCATTATGTGGACAACATAACTGATCCGACTAGGTTTGACCATGATGCATGCATAATTTTAAACAGAGTAAGGTTTCTATGTTGTTTTAGATTGGTACCCTCAAGTGGACAACTCGAGAGGGAAGGCACGGAACCGTCGACTGCACCGTTGATCGACTAGTTTTATCGCAAATAAGCCTTTCCGAATTTAAGGTAGTGTCACGACCCAAATTCCGGTTGTGATGACGCCCAGCACACTACTAGGCAAGCCCGACCATTATTCAACACTTAACCCAATTTATCAAAAATAGCGGAAAGAAATATCAATTAAGCAAGATTAAAGTACTGAAGAATTTAACAAAATACACAATATAATCTCACTAGGACCCGGTGTCACGAATCTGAGCCTCTAGAATACAGAATATCACCCTAATACATGGTATATCCAAAGTCTGATAATGAGAAAATAAAGAGATAGGATAGGAGAGAGAAGATCAATGGTTGCGAACACCGTGCAGCTACCTCGATGCTCCTAGAAGCTGGATCTGCTGATTAACTGGATCTACTGAGCCTGAGACTGCCCTGGATCTGCACACAAGGTGCAGGGAGTAAAGTGAGTACTCCGACCCAGTGAGTAATAAAAGTAACTACAGTCCGAAGATAAGAAAATCCAGTAAATACACAAAGTAAGCTAAAATCCAAATATACAGCAACATATGGAACTGAGCAGCTAAACAACAGTATAAATAGAAATACATGAATGCAATGCAATGCATATGATGGTACATTCCAGTACCCACTGCGGCGTGCAGCCCGAGCCATCCATATTTATTTATCGTCGACGGCGCTCACTGGGGGTGTGTACAGACTCCGGAGGGGCTCCTACAGCCCAAGCGCAATATCTTGGTCAGTCATTGTTACCTGACCGGTCAGCCATTGTTACCTGACCAATTTATATCATACAGTGCCATTGTTACCACTGTTCAAGTATATCATCCAGTGTCATTGTTACCACTATTTCAAGTATATCACACAGTGTCATTGTTACCACTGTTTCAAGTATATCACACAGTGTCATTGTTACCACTGTTTCAAGTCACTTTATAATCAGTCCAGAAAATAATATAATAAGCCCCTTGGGCATTTACAAAACAGAAGTTCCCAGCCCGGAATACATTTAAAAATATCATTTAAGTTTTCAACACTTAGAATTATGGCTGAGTTTGCAAAACAACATTTAAAACCTTGGACTGAAATTAAATGATATGCAAATCATGCTAAGCAGTAATATCAATCCTCGAAGGATTTTACAAATCGGCACAAGGCCCCAAACATGGCATCAAGCCCAGTAATATCAATGAAGTATGTGTATCAATCACCAGTATAGTATAAACATCACACGGGATGGACCAAGTCACAATCCCCAATAGTATCCGACCCCGCACTCGCCATGGAGTGCGTGTCACGCCTCAATATAGCGTTACGATGTGAATGTCCGGGGTTTCAAACCCTCAGAACAACATTTACATCTATTACTCACCTCAAGACTGCCAAAAGTCTACTCCGCGATGCCCTTTCCTTTCGAATCGACCTCCTCGCGCGTCGAATCTTGCCAAAACCACAAGGAATATATTACAATAGGCTAACGGAATATAACTCAATCGAAAAGACTCGAAAAATATCGAAAATCACGAAATTTGCAAAACCCGAGCCCCGGGCCCACTTCTCGAAAAATTACGAAAGTCACATTACCGGATTCCTCGTCTCGCCACGAGTCCGTGCATATAAAATTTACCAAAATCGGAATTCAAATGACCCCTAAAATCTTCATTTTAGAATTTCAATCTCAAGCCCTAATTTCTTATAATTAGGCTATGTTTTCATGGATTTCAAGGATGATTCTTCAATAAAATCATGTATTTAACTCATAAAACTTACCTCCAATCGATCTCAGTTAAAACTCTCTTCAATCCCCGTCCAAAAGCTCTCAAAATGACTAAAAATTGTGGCAAAATGACCCAAAATCGGATATAAACTCACTGCCCAGATTTTTCGCAATTACTGTTCACCCGCGCGGTACTGTTCACTCGCGGGTTACTGTTCACTGCTGCTAAAAAAATGCACCAGCAGCCAATTTAAATTGCAGCACAGTCATTTTTCACTAAAATGGCTCTAACTCCATCATACGAACTCGGAATTAGACGATTCTTGTTCCTATGAGTCACAAATAATATTACAAACACAACACTTTAATCAAAACTCAATTCGGAGCTCATTTGCCCATTGAAATATCCATTTCGCTCGTTAAACAATTACTCATGTTTCGCGTCAAAAACCTAATCGCAACTTGATGAAATTAGACCAAAATTTTCAGATCAGTCCTATAATTCATTATCAAAATTCTGGAAGTCTCGGAATCAAATTTGGATCTCTAGAACTAAAAATGAACCTTTAGATCATTACATTTATGCTCAAAACGGCAAAAATCTTCCAAAAACTCTTCCAAAATTTGTCCGAGCCTCATGGGATCCCAACAAAGTATACTAACAAGTCCCATAATATGACACAAACTTAGTTGTTCCTTCGAATCACCAAAAACAACGCAAAAATACTAAATTCACCACGGATTCAAGCCTATGAACTTTGAAACTTCAAATTTTCACATCCGATGTCGAAACACGTCAAAACTAGTCCGAATGATCTCAAATTTTGCAGACAAGTCCAAAATGACATAACGAAGCTACAGCAACTCTCGGAATTCCATTCCGAGCCTCGGATCAAAATCTTACCTATCAACCGGAATTCGCCAAAATACTAACTTTGCCGATTCAAGCTTAATTCTACACCGGTCATCACAAAAATATTCCGGACACACTCCTAAGTCCCAAATCACCTAACAAAGCTATCCGAACCATAAAATTCGCATTTCGAGCGCTCTAACACATAAGTTAATATCCGGTTGACTTTTCCAACTTAAGCTTCCTTAAAAGAGACTAAATGTCTCAAACCTTACCAAAATCATTCAGGAATGACTTCAAATTTTGCACACAAGTCAAATTTGACATTACGGACTTGCCCCAACTTTCGGAATCGCATTCTGACCCCGATATCAAAATTTCCACTTCCGGTCGAATTTTCTCAAAAACCTTCAAATTTCTATATTTAGCCAAACGACTCCAAAATGACCTACGGACCTCCGAATTCACTTCCGATCGTGCTCCCAAATCCAGAATCACCATACGGAGCTACTCCCAGTCTCGGAATTCCAAACGGACATCAATAACACTGAAATGCATTTTAAGCCAAACTGATGCAATTTCTTCTAAAATGCTATCTTCCACAATAGGCGCCAAAACGCTCCCGGGTTATCCAAAACCCGATCCGGGCATACGCCCAAGTACGAAATCATCATACGAACCTGCTGGAACCTTCGAATCCCAATTCCGAGGTCTTTTACTCAAAATTCCAATCCTAGTTCATTTCTTCAATTTTAAGCTTTCAAAATGAGAATTTCCATTTAGATTTGACTCCAAACTTCCTGAATTTTAATTCTGACCATACACTCAAGTCAATATACCTGAGATGAAGCTGCTCATGGCCTCAAACTGCTGAATGACGCGTCGGAGCTCAAAACGACCGATCGGGTCATTACAGGTAGTAAATAGGAAGAGCGCAACCACTCATTAAAGCGTTGCTATAGGATTTGATACACACAAATGGAATATGATGCGGAGCATGATTTATGCAGCAATTAATAACATGTAGTCAAGTATTTTCCCGTAGGAAAAAATAAATACATCATTTAAATAATTGAAAGACAGTTATAGGAAAAAGGAAATGAAAAGACAAGTGAGTTTCAAGACAATAAAGAAATCATAAATGCTTGAAAAATAGACAATTAAATTCAAATAACGCAGAAGGGTACAGGATTAGCATGCTTGGACTAATTTGTAAAAGATAGGTTCGTAATGGTAAGAGCCTAAAAGATATCCCCAGCAGAGTCGCCATGCTGTCGCGCCCCCTTTTTCCTCTTTTGACGGAGAAGTTCGGGTTTCGACATTCACGAGGTGTAATGACTTATTTCCTTTTGGGAATTTGGCACTGGAAGAGTCTCCACCTAACGGATTATGATGTGTTAGGGCACCTAGAGCGATTAACTCTTGGGTTGGTTTGCATTACAAGAGATCAGGTAAGGGCTCGAAGTAACCTCGAGGGGAAGGTGTTAGGCACCCCTCTTGGTCCACAACTGTGGGTCCCGACCGAATTTATATTCACAAATTAGTCCATTAAAAGCAAACAGTTGAATCAAATAGGTTGCAAGTAAAGCAGGTTAGATAACTCAAGTAATAAGATTTAGACAAATTGTAAAACAAAGGTTTTAAAATAAAATAAAAAAGGAATTTTGGTAAAGGAGGGGTCCTAGGTTGGTTATCCTATAGGATCACCCCACATATTGTCCGGTAAACACTCATCCATGAGGGACTACATGTGACATTAGCGTGCAGTCATTATATCCCATATCTACCCTCCCCATACCCTTATTGGTCATGCAAAGCGAGTGTTTGGTCAACGATTTCTATTGCGTGTTGCTACCCATCCATTCTTAATGGTCATAGAGGGAGTTATGACCTCTACCTATAGGTGGTTCTAGACGAACCCCCTAAGGTTTTAAAAAGGCAAAAATTCTAAGGAGACAATCAAAAACACTTAGGACTTTCAACACATAAAGGGAGCAATTAGAGGCTCAGAGTTTTTTTCTCAAACAAACACATAAGCAGCACGACACAAACACAGTTAAGGTCTTTTATTAGACAATTTCTTAAAGCAGGATATCTAGGAGAATATGCAGAAGACAAAGAACCTCTTTTAGACTCAAAAGTTATAACCCTAGCAATTGCCTATGGATTTTTAAAGCCTGTTAGGATTAGAAAACATTAAGCAATAGAGACAGTTTTAGAGATGCAGTTTTGAAAACGCCATAAGGGCTTGCCTATACACGGAGTGTTGATTAGCACAGTTGTATATAAACAAAGCAAGTTTTGAAACAGACTTCGTTAATACCTATAGGCATGATATCTAATAATAGGCTGAGACAGTTTTAAGGAACTTATTTCAGGAAATATGAAATACTTAATAAAACCAATTCAGAAATGAGCTCGGCGTGGACTATGTTGATTTATTAGACTAGATTAGACTGACATGCAGAATTCGAGTATGGCTCCCTATAGGCATGATATATAAGTGTGATACTGATTTTAACAATTTGCAGGCATGGAAACATACATAACACTTGTTACAATTGAATCTGGATTAGGTCCTATAGGCATGTCATCTATTATTTAATCTGATTTTTTAAGACATTGAAAGCATGATTCTTATTATGAAATTATCTGAATCCTATAGGCATGGTTTCTAGACGTGACAAGATGTAGAACCTTATAAACATGGTTTCTACTTAGTAGAGCAAACAGATTTAAAAGTAGGATCCTAGGATCATGATTTCTACCTGTATTACCCCATAAAGCATGTATCTACCCACCCTTTTCACTAAATACCCCAATAACTGTTTACAAGTTATTACAGACTATGAATGAATTACACAAGTAAATACAAATCGAGAAGCTATTCTATAGGGAGCCTTCAATTAGGCCCAGATTCTCCAAAGCCTTCAATGACCTCATATGCCTCAATTCAATAGACAATGACATAGTCTAGGTGCATCAAAGTTCCCTAAGGATCTAAAGGATCCCGGGCAATGCTTACACTTAGACTTGGTAACAAAAATTGAACAAGTGCAGTGTGGAAGGGCTAGCCTCAGTATTCCAGAGTTCAGAGGGTTCTCAAGAGGATCCCAAGGTAGTACACATACTGGAGGGGGCAGAACTTATTGACTAATAGTAGAGTGAAAGTGATTTACACAAGTTGGAAGGTTTTAGTAAAAAATTGTATTAAAACAAAAGTCTTTATGAAAATAATTTAGTAAAGCAACAGATACTGTCTGAAAAAGATATTGGAGTAGTTAAAAAAGTCCAAACACCTTAGGATAGGTTCATACACAACCAGGAGTCATAACATCAAGGCAGGTTTGGTGTCACAAACAGGGGTAAATGGGGTTTGGGAATACATAGGACACATAATTAAGCAAAGACCTAGGGGGATAAAGCTAACTAGACATAGTCACAAAATCAGACATAAAGAACAGACTCACATGTAGGGGGATAGGGAATTGGGATTTCAGGTGGTAAACATATAACAGGTAAGAGATGATTGGTGTAGACATGCTCAGAAACAAATAGAAGGGGAATTATACGGATCTCAAGGGAGGGGAAGACATGATAACATTCTAATAATGTAACCCTCAACTACAAGTTTCACAATAAAACCACAAATATAAGCAAACTAGAAACAAGATGAACTGAAACAATAAGAGAATCACATTGTTGTTGGAACTTGGAATTGAAACTAGAACATACCAGTAAAGAGGATAGTGAGCAGAATGAAAGCACACGAGAACACAAATGGTTAGCCTAGCTTGCAGATGGCTAACGTAAAGCAGTAGCAAGTATCACAAGAGAGAGAGCAGAACTTTTTAAGTATGAGAGATAGTTTTGAACCAAGAGTTTGTGTCTGTGTGTGTTAATAAGAGAGCATATATATAGTTTGAAACTATGTAGAATAATAAGGTAAGAATCAAAATCAAGCAGTAATTATGGAACTAGGTATCAATTATTATAAAATTAGTAGAAGTACTCCCTTAATTAAGGTAGTTAATGTGAAACGGGAAAGTCAAATAAGGAAAGAGATCATATAAGACTGGCATATAACACACAAGGAGATAGTTTCAGCATAGTGCAAGTATAGAACATGTAATTAAGGCTAAGTACATAATATCCCAATCAGGGAAATAACATAAGAATTAGTTGACAGCATAGTCGACCATAAAATAAAGCAAGGAAAATTACTTAGAGGCTGAAAATAAGTCGAGAATATTACAAGAGATTAAAAGGATATCAATCACAGGGAATCAAGGTTTCCGATGGATAATAGTACTGATTTAGGTGGAATTACCATAAATTCTTATGAACAAACGAAACAAATACACAATAGGCAAAAAGAGGCAAAAATCAGAAACCCTAATCGCACAGTAGGGTAAAAATCACACAAAATCAGGGATTCGCATGGAACATAGTACTGCTTAGAGGAGTTTAACAAAATAAACATAGTAGAGGTGGAAGAAGCAAAAAATTAGAAACCCTAATGAGCATAGTAGGGTAAAATCACAGAAAACTCAGGGATTCATGAGAAACAAGCAAGCATACGAACAAATACTCAAATACAGATTCAGAACCCAAGTCTAAGACCAAGAACTAGGGTTTTCATATAGACGAGTTGAAAAAGGAGTAGAAACATAGAATCAATTGAGATATGCAAAGGATAGAGGTTTAAACATAAAGAAAAGTCAGTTTGAACAAGTGTGGAAGAAACTCCGAGAAACCCTAACTTTAAAGAAAGTAAAAATAGCTTGAAGTCGATGATTTTTCAAAAGAGGTTCGAGAACATGACACGCCCCAAAACCGAGAGGCACGACCGGCGCTCAACTGAGCAAGCCCGACTGAGCAAGCTTATTAGGTTTCATTCTACCCAAAATTAATTGATGAATAACAAGGAGATGAACTCCATAAATCCTACTTTATGAGCATTACATTGACAATTTTTATCTTTGTCTTTCATTAACAGTTCAACTATGCTAACTAAATTATTACAATTAATAGATACAAAGAAAACATTCTGCCAAAAAATAACATATCTAGTTCAAATTTTCAATACCCGACACCACGCACAACCTGTCTACGGAGCCTTTAAATACAACTGAAGAGTAATATGGAAATGTCGGCAACAAGGCTCTAGCTATACCTTAAAATACAAAGTAAATGATAAACACCGGTAGAGGACCCTGTAATGAAGTGAAGCTCACCAAGTCAGCTAAAAGGGATATGCGTTACTAGCTGCGACCAACACTGCCTGCTATGGAACCACCTACATCCATTTAAAGATGTAGAGCCACCGACAAAAAAGGACGTTAGTGCCATCGAATAGCACTAGTATGTATAACTAAACACCATCTCATTAGAAAGAACAACCATACAAGAACAAAGAGATCATAAGAATTCAACAAAAGCTTTAAAGAATCACTACATCATCAAATAAAAAGAATCACATAGCTTTCACATAATTTCCATAGCTTTAGTTTGGAGCATTTAATACTGTTCACCATCATTCACAATACCACCGCTTTCTTGAGCGGAGTCTGATCACGACCTGATCGTCTAGGTTGCCTCATTTGAGACATGTACCTCATTCACAATCTCATTCTCACTTTCCGAAATTCAATATCATCACAATAACCCCATGTGTGCAGCATGGCGTCAGATCATGGCCCGATCGGCTAGGTCACCTTACCAAGGCGTTGTTCCTTTCTCATTAATCATCTCATTTCAATCTTTATTTCACATATATCAATTCATAGGCACTTAAGACCACAATTATTACATCATACTTGGCACTAGGCCACATTTCGTAACTCACATTCTACATCACTTTCACTTTCAACATCAAAGTTGCAATTTAGGATAATGGGCATATACAAGAGCAATTCAAGTTATAAGCATAGAGAGGAATTCTCATGATTCGGCTTAATAATCACAATTTAAACTTGACTTGAAATCTAGGCAATTTAGCATATAGTTCACATTCTTCACATATCCCCAATTTACCAAGATAGCACATTGAACACATTGAGACACACCTTTCACATATATTCTTGCAACACCAAATTCTTTGAAATATTAAATACTACATAAATCAAATTCCGGACTCACAACATATGCGGGGACACCATGGGAGCTCAATTTCTAAGAAGAGGGGGTTTTAGCCATGCATACTTTGTTTAAGCATTCCTTAAGTTTCTACAATCCACCAATACCTCTAGCAATAACAATCATAAGGAGATAGCGGGAATTGATAAATAATTAGGAAGATTACCCATGGTATAATTCTCTTTGGAATTTCATCAAACACCTAACATGTGAAGTAGCCTACAAGGTCTGAAAATGAAAATTCCTTCCTCCATCAACCAATTTTAACAGGAACTACCCAACTTAGTTTTTTAATATCACATACTACAACTTAGTCCCACATGCATGTACTATTTCAAATCCCCACCACATATTTCAACCCTTAACCTCTTACATGAAATCTTGGAAGAAGGACTTACCCGGATGGAGAAAAATCAAGTGGTTATCTTCCTTGATTCTTGAGAACTTGAGCAAGATTTGGGTAATTATAAGCTAGACTCCTTCTTTCTCTCTCTATATGCTCTCAACTCTCTCTAATATCAGTAGAAAAATGACTCCAAATGAAGCCCCAAAGCCTATATATTAAAATGGGGTCGAGTTATAAAAATAGGAAAAATAAGCCTCCGAAATTGGGTCTGCGGTCGCATAATGGACCGCAAAACAAGAATGTGGGTCACAAAATCGCGGAATTGGTGCCCAAAAACTGGGCTACACTGGTCCAGTTTGCGACCAGATTTTCGATCGCAGATCCATTACGTAGATCGCGTAATGGTTTTGCGACCGCAAAATTGACACAAGATTGCATTTTTCCAGCCTTTGGTAACTTGATCATAACTTTGTGTAGGAATATCTAAATGACAAATGGTTTGAAGCGTTGGAAACTATATATGCAATTATATGCACTTTAGCTTAAAAAAATACCAAATGCAATTATAAAAAATGCTTAAAAAATATATTAACCAAATTTTGGTATAAGTATAGAAATTAAATGAATAAATCATCATAACAATAATTTGGGGAATAATTATTGGGATTTTATGAATAAAAGGGGAAGAAATAAATCAATTTAAATCCTTAAAATTATGGAAAAAATTATAAAAACCTTGTGCATGCTTATATATGCATATATATGCTATTTCAAAGGTATTTATGCATATAATAAATATATAGGAAAAAATTGGGTATCAACAGTGCACTTGTGATTATTTTCCTTATTCTTGCTTATAGTTGATTTTTGGTGCTCCATATGCTTCTTTACTAAATTTCTATTTGTACATGATATTCCCCCGAGCATTTTTCCCTTCTCATCTTTAACTACTAGTTTCTGTCATTATTACTTGTTGTATATGATATAACTGCACAAGTTTATTTGGTAGTCTTGTCCTAGCCTCGTTACTACTTCGCCGAGGTTAGGCTCGACACTTACCAGCACATGGGGTCGGTTGTGCTGATACTACACTCTGCACAGTGTGGAGATCCCGGTGCTAGTGCTTTTGGACCATAGTGAGGTTGCTGCCTTCAGTCCATCAGGAGACCCGAGGTAGTCCTGCAGGCATTCGCAGGCCTTGGCGTCCCCTTCTATCTTTTCATGTATTTCAGAGACAGATTTGTATTATTTTCCTTCTGACCACTGTTTGTAGTATTCGTAGATAGTCCGTGACATTGTGACACCAAATTCTGGGTAGAGTTGTATGTCGGATTCTGTACTAGTATATGGTTAAACTATTAGTTTTCGTCTTCCGCATTTCTGTTTATTATAATTATTCCATTGTTGACCACCTATTATATTGAACTGTTAAAAAGGCTATGTAAAAGGGTTAATGAATCTATAATACTCGGCTTGCCTAGATTTCATGAGTAGGCGCCATCACGACTCCCGGGGGTGGGAAATCGGGGTCGTGACACTATCGCAGGTGTGGATTATGCTAGGGTTGGGGGATGCGCAGGTGCGAATATTTATCCACATCTGCTGGATCGCAAATGCGAGAAGTGGAGCATAAAAGTGGATGTTGCGACGTGCAGGAGGTTTTCTTAGAAGCGGAGTCTCAGGCGCAGGTGCGACTCCGCAAAAATGGAGTCTAGTCCGTAGAAGCGAAGGAAGGGGGCCTTGTGGGAGACCATATAAGTGGTATTTTGGCCGCACATGCGGGATGGTAAATGCAGCTAAGTGAATCGCAGGTGCGAGATGCTTGGAAAGAAGATATAATCGAGGGTTGGAGTCTTTTTCTTCATTTTGGACATTACAAGCTCAGCTAGTGGTGATTTTTGAGAGGGGTTTCACTACATTTCAAAAGGTAAGAAACTTTTGATCATTTTTAACCATTAATATTAAATACCTATTGATTTTTCCACCTAGATTATGTGTTTTTTGAAGTAAAATTTGGGGGATTTTGGACTTTAAGAGTAAGATTTGGGGTTTGAGAGTTGATTTGCGAT
Source organism: Nicotiana sylvestris (assembly GCF_000393655.2). Lineage (NCBI taxonomy): Eukaryota > Viridiplantae > Streptophyta > Magnoliopsida > Solanales > Solanaceae > Nicotiana > Nicotiana sylvestris. The sequence goes on along the minus strand of NC_091065.1, from coordinate 86,444,096 downwards.
CAGAATTGGATGACTTTGGTATGGTTGGGCTCGTTTTGAATGGGTGTTCAGATTTTGTGAATTTTGTTGGGTTCCGAGGCATGATCCTGACATTGACTTTTTGGGTTTACTTTTTGAAATTGGTTAAAGAACTGACATTTGTTGTATGGAATCGATTCATATAGCTTTATTGATTATATTAAGTTGTTTGTGTCTAGATTCGAGTCGTTTGGATGCGGATTTGCGAGGCAAGGGTTTGTTAGGGCATTGAGTTGCACACTTTGAGGTAAGTAGCACTTCTAAACTTGCTATTGGGGGTACAAATTGCTGAAATACGTGTTATATGGTTGGTGTTGGGGTGACGCACATTCTAGGCGACGGGCGTGTGGGAGTGCACCATAGTAATTATGGCTCGAATAATTCTGTGGTACCGTGTATTTGTCTATTCTTGTTTCTACCTGTGTAATTCCTACATGTCAAAGTAATTAAGCAGTGATCCATGTTAGAAATCATGTTTAGGCTATGTGCTTATTCTATTGGGACCACTGAGGTCAATTCTGTTGTTGAGTTATTTTCTTAAGTTGCAATTATTTGCTCAATCATATTTATTAATTGTATATCATATCTCAATCTCTGTTATTATTTGTTGTTACATCATGTTATCATTATTTGGGTTGATTGGTATGAAATTTGTGAGGTCGAGATACTAGAGAGATTGATAACTCAGTTGGGGTCTGAGAGCCAAATTGTGAGTGATATTTATGGGATCAGGTTGCACGCCTCAGCTATTGTTTATGGGATTAGGTTGTCAACATGCTATATTGACCCATTATGGGATCAGGCTGCATGCCCCAGCATGCCGTGTTGGCAGGGGTACTTTTGGTAGAGGGCATCCTCCCAGACCATTTCTTTCAGTGCTCCAGGCATCTCACAGTGCTTTAGGTGGTCGCGGCCCTCAAATGTCTCATTCTGACTAGCTAGCCTACAGTACACCACCAGCTCCCACTAGTGCACCTCCGATCCAGAGTTTTTAATAAGGTTACTTAGGTCGACAGGGTAAGTTTAAGGGTCAGCAAGTCACAGCAGCCGAGGTCCTATTATACTTGTGATGATCTGAGGCACATTGCTAGATTTTTCCCTCGGGCACTGAGCAACGCATAGTATTAGGGTTCTCATGCCATGGTCTCGACACCAGGTGCTTCACCGCCAGCTCAATTAGATATAGGTAGGAGTCAGAAAGATAGAGGTGGAGGTCAATCTATTAGAGATGGAGGTGTAGTTCAGAGTGGTGCGGCTAACCCCAATGTTATGCCTTCCCAGCCAGGCCTGAGGCTGAGTCATCTGATGCTGTTATCACGGGTACTTTTTCAGCTTGCCATAAAGATGATATAGTTCTATTTGAACCAGGCTCTACTTATCCTTATGCATCATCCTATTTTGCTTATATTTGGTTGTGCCTCATGATTCTTTGAGTGCTCCTATGTATGTGTCCACAACTATAGGAAATTCTATTAGTGTAGATCGTGTTTATCGTTTGTGTGTTGTTACCATTGAGAGTCTTGAGACTAGCATATATCTCCTACTTCTCGATATGGTAGAGTTTGATGTTATCTTGGGTATGGATTGGTTGTCACCTTATCATGCTATATTGGATTGTCACACCAAGATAGTGACCTTAGCCTTGCCGGAGTTGCCTCGATTAGAGTATAGAGGGACTCCTGGCCATTCTACCAGTAGGATTATCTCTTATGTGAAGGATTGGCATATGGTTGAGAAAGGGTGTCTAGCTTATTTAGCTTATGTCCACGATTCTAGTGCGGAGGTTCCTTCTATGGATTTAGTACTAGTTGTCCATGAGTTTCCAGAGGTGTTTCCTGCAGACCTGCCGGGAATGCCACCCCGACAGGGATATTGACTTCTGTATTGACTTGGCTCTGGACACTCAGCCCATTTCTATTCCGTCATACCGTATGGCCTCGCCAGAGGTGAAAGAATTGAAGGAGCAGTTGCAAGATTTGCTTCTTAAGATCTTCATTAGACCTAGTGTCTCGCCCTAGGGTACGCTAGTGTTGTTTGTGAAGAAGAAAGATGGATCGATGAGGATGTGCATAGATTATCGACAATTGAACAAGGTAACCATCAAGAACAAGTATCCATTGCCGAGGATTGATGACTTATCTGATCAGCTTCAGGGTGCCAAGGTGTTTTCAAAGATTGATTTGAGGTTTGGCTACCATCAGTTCAGGATTAAGGCATCCGGCATCCGTAAGACAGCTTTTTAGAGTTTGTATAGGCATTGTGAGATCCTAGTGATGTCATTTAGGCTGACAAATGCCCTAACAACATTTATGGATCTGATGAACCGGATGTTCAAACCCTATTTGGATTCCTTTGTGATTGTATTTATTGATGATATCTTGATCTACTCTCATAGGCAAGAGAAGCATGAGCAGTATCTTCGGATTATACTTCAAACTCTAAGAGACAATCAATTATATGCTAAGTTTTCAAATGTGAGTTTTGGTTTGACTCGGACACTTTCTTAGGGAACGTAGTATCGGCTGAGGGCATTCAGGTGGATCCTAAGAAGGTTGAGGCAGTTCAGAACTGGCCCAGACCCACTTCATCTACGAAGATCTATAGTTTCTTGGGTTTGGCGGGATATTACCGTCGGTTCGTAGAGGGGTTTTCTTCCATAGCATCCCCATTGACCAGGTTGACCAAGAAGGGTGCCCCAATCTGATGGTCAGACGAGTGTGAGGTGAGCTTTCAGTAGCTCAAGACCGCTTTAACTATGGCGCTAGTATTGGTGTTGCCTACGGGTTCAAAATTTTATGCGGTGTATTGAGATGCATCTCATATTGGGCTTGGTATTGTATTGAGAAAGGATGGCAGGGTGATTGCATATGCATCACGGCAGTTGAAGGTTCGTGAGAAGAATTATCATGTTCATGACTTAGAGTTGACAGCCATTGTTCATGCGCTGAATATTTGGAGGCACTATCTTTACGACATGTCATGTAAGGTATTCACGGATCACCGGAGCTTACACTACTTGTTCAAAGAAAAGGATCTCAATTTGAGGCGGAGGAGGTGGTTGGAGCTATTGAAGGACTATGATATCACCATCTTGTATCACCCCGGGAAAGCCAATATGGTGGTCGATGCCTTGAATAGAAAGGCAGGGAGTATGGGCAGCCTTGCGGTACATTTTAGTCAGTGAGATACCACTTGCATCAGATGTTAAGGCTTTGGCTTATCAATTTGCGAGGTTGGATGTTTCAGAGGCCAGTCGTGTTCTAGCTTGCGCAGTCGCTCAATTTTCCTTATATTGGTGCATCAGAGAGCGGCAGTATAATGACCCTCATTTGCTTGTCCTTAAGGACATAGTGCTATACGGTGGTGCCAAGTAGGTTACTGTTGGAAATTATGGATTTTTGAGGATGAAGGGTAGTATTTGTGCGCCTAATGTTGATGGACTTCGTGAGCTGATTCTTGAGGAGGCCCATAGTTCACGGTACTCACTTCTTCCGAGTGCTGCCAAGATGTATCAGGACATACGACAACATTATTGGTGGAGGATGATAAAAAGGGTATAATTGCATATGTAGCTCGGTGTCTAAATTGTCAGTAAGTAAAGTATGAGCATCAGAGATTGGGTGGTTTGCTTCAGAAGTTAGAGATTTCTGAGTGGAAGTGGGAGCGTATCACTATAGATTTCGTTGTTGGGCTTCTACGGACTCAGAGGAAGTTTGATATGGTATGGGTCATTGTGGACAGACTGACCAAGTATGTGCATTTCACTCCTATGGCAGTTACCTATTCTTCAGAGCGGTTAGCTGAGATCTACATCCGCGAGATCTCCGTCTTCATGGTGTGCCCATGTTTATCATTTCTGATCAAGGTACATAGTTCACCTCGCACTTCTGGAGGGGACCTCAGCATGACTTAGGCACACAGGTTGAGTTGAGCACAACATTTCATCCTCAGACGGACGGACAGTTCGAACACACTATTCAGATATTGGAATATATGCTTCGTGCTTGTGTTATAAAATTCGGAGGTTCTTGGGATCGGTTCTTGCCACTTGCGAAGTTTGCCTACAATAATAACTACTAGTCGAGCATTCAGATGGCTCCCTATGAGGCATTATACAGGAGGCTCGGTTGTTGGGTATAGATTTGGTATAGGATGCCTTGGATAAGGTCAAGATTATTCAGGATCGACTTCGCATAGCTCAGTCCAGGAAAAAGAGTTATGCTGATCGTAAAGTTTCTACCAGTTATTCTTCAGTTTGAGTGTAGTGGAGAGGTCATCCCGTTGAGGCAACTACTTGGGAATTCGAGCCAGATATGCGGAGTAGATATCTACACCTTTTTGCCAGTCCATGTTCTTTTCTATGTCCATTCGAGGATGAACGGTTGTTTTAGAGGTGGAGAATGTGATGACTCGATAAGTCATCTAAAGTTCTAGAACTTAATTCTATGTTTTGAAGCCTCAAATACCTCATTTTAGCCTTTTTCAATTTGCGTGCGCAATCTGGGTCTTTTCTGGAAGGTTGTTATGTTAAAAATTGATAAAATATGAAATTTTGCCTTAAAATTCATTTGAGTTGACTTTGGTCAATATTTTGAGAAAAACGGACCTGGATCCATGTTTTGGCGGTTCTGGTGGTCCGTATCGTGATCTGGAACTTGGGCGTATTCCCGGAATCGAATTAGGAGGTCCCTAGCTTGAGTTATCGTATTTTGTTTAAAAAATGAATCTAAACGTTTGACCAATATTTGACTTTGTTGATATCGGGTCCCTATTTTGGTTTAGGAATCCAGTATAGGTCCATTACTATATTTGTGACTTGTCTGATAAATTTGATGAGAAACGGAGTTAGTTTGACGTGATTCGGACGTCCGGTTTTTAAAATAGCTATTCTAAAATTTTCATTTGCTTTTGTGTCTGATTCATGGTTCTATGTGTTATTTTGGCGATTTGATCGTGCGAGCACGTTCGTATGATATTTTTGGACTTGTGTGCTTGTTAGGTTTGGAGCAGTGAGGGCTCGGGTGAGTTTTGGATAGGCTACAGAGTGAATTTGGACTTAGAAACAATGCTGGTATGCTTCAGTTGTGGTGCAGGTCTCTGACCTCACAATTGCGAGGTCAATGTTCGCAATTGAGAAGATTTCATTTTCCTACTTGGGTCGCAATTGGAAGGAAATCTTCGCATTTGCGAAGAAGGGTGGGTCAACCAGGGTTCGCATTTGCGATCAAAGGTGTCATAGTTGCGGAAGGCCACAGTTCGCATTTGCAAACAAATCATAGAAAATGCAATGATAGCAGAAATAGGGGACCTTCACAATTGCGAAGTGTTTCTCGCATTTGCTGGGTTCGCAATTGCGAACCCCAGGTTGCAATTGCGATATCTGCAACTGGTCAAAGCTGAGCTAGACGAGAATTTTCTCATTCTTTCAAATTTTCAGACCTAGAGAACCCTAGAGGCGATTTTCCCAAATTCATTGGTAAGTGATTCTAACATATTTTCTTTCACTTTTCAATTACATTTAATAAGATTTCAACCTAAAAGCTAGGATTTTCATGGTGGAAATTGGGGGTTTGGGTAGAATTAGGATTTTTATAAAATTAGAATTTAGACCTCAAATTGATGTCAGATTTCAAAACAAATTACTTAACCGAGGTCGGTGGTGAATGGGCAATCAAGTTTTGATATGAATTTCGGGTTTGGACCAAGTGCGCCTGGAAGTTGACTTTTGTTGACTTTTTGAATAATGGCCTAAATTGATCTTTTTACATTCGTGGGTAGTTCCTAAGGCTTATTTTGAATCATTTGGTCAATAATATGCTAGATTTGGTTGGTTTTGAGGCTTGTTTGAAAGGCAAAGTTGTGGTTGAGCTCTGCGTTGATCTTTGGAGCGAGGTAAGTGTCGTGGTTAACCTTGACTTGAGGGATTAAGACTTGTTTGCCTTTTTGCTACCTATTTAGATGTTGGTACAACGTATATGTGAGGTAACGAGTACTTATGTGTTGTTTTTGGGTTAAAGCATGCGGGTGAGACTTGTTTCTTATGATTTATTGCTTTCTTTGATCATGATATTCATGCTTAGACTAGTTTAATTACTAAATTGACCGTTCTTTCTGCATTTGTGTATTGTCTATGATATTGAGTATTGTTTCTGAAGTTGAGGTTGGTTTTGTGGAACCATTGTTGATGGAAAGTTTGCCTTGTTTATTTCATCCCCCTATTGTTATATGGTGTATACTGTCAAAATCAAGGAGCCCGATTTCAAAGTCTTAAATTGGGTTATGAGTCCGAATCCGGACGACTCGAAGTGGGGGCCGGACCCAGCTGAAGGACACACACACCTCGAGGAAGCAGATCGAAGGCCTGGTACGACCTACATTGAGGGCAATACAATATCGAAGACACTCAAGAAAGAACAAAAATTTCTCAAAGACACGTGGATCAGGGCATAAATTATAGGATATGATTTGTACAAAATAGTACAAATCCGTACTAGGCCGTTATACAGCTATACCAATAGAATTCTTTATCACAATTGGAAATGTACCACCTTAGGGTTTTCCCCTCCTATATAAAGGGGACCCCAATCATTTGTAAGGATCATCTCATTTATTGCAATAGAACATTCTGCTTTGTTTTTCTTGTATAACGTGCTCAACAATTGTTCTTCAGTTTTATTATCTTTACTTTATTGTTCATACTGTATGGTTCTTAGCTCACCTCGAGGCCCTTGATATAATCAACCTTGAGGTCCCTATTACTCTAACAATACTGGTTTGATCCATCAATTCTTCTTACTTAAGCTTAATATTACTTGTATATTCACTAGTATTGGAATACATCACATATCTTTAAAACCACAAATCATATCTAATTGTTACTCACATTTTTTGAGGTAAACAGTTTGGCACCCACCATGGGGATAAAGATAATAGTGATTATTTTAGTGCTAGTTTTCTGATAACACACGTTATTCTTCACACTTTTTCTTATCAAAGATTCTTTGATTTTAGGCTAAAATATGTCTAGCACACAAAACGCACTTGCTCAAGACAGTGAGGGACTTGAAGAAAATAGTGGTATAGGGGTTGGTGTACCACCCATAAACCCTGAGGGAGTGCCAAATATGGAGCCAATTGATATCAGTTTGCATAACGCTCTAAACATGGGCACGGGCACAGACCCCGTAAAGAATGCACGCAGGGAAGCCCGAGCCGGAGACCAGGAAGCACGAGGAATGGAGGAAGGAGGAGTTAGCCTCCAAGTGATATTCGAGATGCTGCAAGCTCAGCAAATTGTCATCGCTCAACTTCAGAGCCAGAATAGAACTTCAAACACTCCCGAACCAGTGAACGCCCGACACACTAAACCAGCGCTTGAAAGGCCCAATGAAAGTGGCCCGGGGACTGACCCCACAATCATGAAAATGCACGAGGAACTGACTAAAAGGATCAAGTCACGAGAAAAGAAGATAGAAGGAAACGATAAGAAGGTGGAAACTTATAACTCCTGGGTAGACCAGATACTGGGAGAACCTTTGAAAGGTATAGATGCCAAAAAATTCATACAAAAACCATGCCCCCAAGTGCGGCTCCAATGCTCATTCCCAAGAAGTTTTGCTTAACGGAACAACTAACCCTAACGAACATATTACTTCATACACTTGCGGAATCAAAGGAAATGACCTGAATGACGATGAAATCGAGTTAGTATTATTGAAAAGGTTTGGGGAAATACTATCCAAAGGATCTATGATCTGGTATCACAACTTAGCTCCTAACTCTATTGATTCATTTGCTATGTTGGCGAACGCCTTCCTGAAAGCACACGTCGGGGCCATAAAGGTGGCCACAAGAAAATCGAACATCTTCAAAATAAAACAAACGGATGACGAGATTCTAAGGGAGTTCGTGTCCTAGTTTTAGTTGGGAAGAATGGAATTACCATCGCTCTCCGATGACAGGGCAGTTCAGGCCTTTATGCAAGGTTTGAATGAAAGAAGCTCGATTGCATCTCGATAACTAAAGCAGAACTTGAACGAAAATGCAGCTGTGACATGGTCGGATGTGCACAATTGTTATCAGTCAAAAATTAGGGTTGAGGACGACCATTTGGGAGCCCCCTCAGACTCAGTTCATCCTAACAGATTCACAGCCAAGCCCCCGATGGACACAGACTGGGGATCAAGACTCAACAATGAACGTTATCAACCATATGCCGATCGAAGGAACAACTGCCCGAGCCATAACACCTCTTAGAGTGATCAAAGAAGAGATCGAGGTCAAGGTTCTCGAGGACTCATGAAAAAGAACTGGTTCAATAAGCACGCCGATCCCGCCGAGGTCCCTTGATTATCAGAGTACAACTTCAGCGTATATGCATCAGGGGTCGTCTCAGCTATTGGGAGAATCAAAGGTACTAAGTGGCCCAGGTCAATACAGACCGATCCCACCCAAAGGAACCCGAACTTGATATGCAAGTATCATGGCATATATGGTCATAGAATGGAGGATTGCTGGCAGCTAAAGGAAGAAGTGGCTAGGTTATTCAATGAGGGCCACCTTCAAGAATTCCTAAGTGATCGGGCTAAGAATCACTCCAGGGAGAGAGAAGCAGGCAGGAAGAATGAACCTGAAGAACCTCAACATTTGATTCACATGATCATCGATGGAGTCGACATACAATAGGGACCTATATTCAAACGTACCAAAATATCCATCACAAGGGAGAAACGGACTCGGGAATACATGCCCGAGGACACCCTCACATTCAGTGAGGAATACATCGAGGACTTATCTTAGCCTCAGAACGATGCACTTATAGTTTCTATCCTTTTAAATGAAGTTCAAGTTAAATGTGTTCTTGCAGATCCAGGTAGTTTGGCAAATATAATCAGGTCAAGGGTTAGGGAGCAGCTCGGGCTGCTCGATCAGATCATACCGGCATCTCGAGTCTTGAATGGTTTTAGCATGGCAAGTGAAACAACAAAGGGAGAAATCATCCTCCTAGTCAACGTGGATGGAACCATACAAGACACAAAATTTCATGTCATCGAAGGTGACATGAGGTATAATGCTTTGCTTGGAAGGTCGTGGATCCATAGCATGAGGGCGGTTCCATCGACCCTTCATTAGATGATGAAGTTCCTAACAAAGGATGGCGTGAAAATAGTATATGGAGAGCAGCATGCAGCTAAGGAGATATTTTCAGTGCACGACTTGGAACCGGTATCTGTACCATCCACATCGGAAAAGTCGAAGGATGAACAGGTGGCCAAATAGCAATCACATCCCGTGCCCTCTGTTGAGCTCGAGTGATAGGTGTCTGATGAACAGGTTGCTGAGGACGAAGAAGAAGATTTCCTCATCCCCTGAGCCTTCGTTGCCCCCGAGGAATCGGATGTGATGAAGTCCACGATCGAAGAACTCGAGCAGGTCATATTGATCGAGCATCTTCCAGAATGAAAGTTATACCTGGGGACGGGGTTAACCCCTAAACTCAGGAAAAAAACTCATTCAATTTCTTATCAATAATATTGATTGCTTCACTTGATCCCACTTAGATATGATAGGGATCCCGCCGGAGATAAAGACACATCGACTAAGTGTCGATCCCAAATTTAAACCGGTGAAGCAAAAGAGGAGATCTCAGTTCGAGGTAAAGCATGCATTCATCAAAGAATAGGTAATGAAACTTCTCAAAATAGGATCCATCAGGGAAGTAAAATATCGCGAATGGCTAGCTAACATAGTGGTAGTTCATAAAAAGGGGAATAAACTTAGAATGTGTGTATACTACAAAGATTTGAACAAGGCATGCCCTAAAGATTTTTTCCCATTGTCCAACATCGATCGTTTGATCGATGCTATGGCCGACAATGAGATCCTTGCCTTTCTTGTTGCCTACTCCGGGTACAACCAAATTCAAATGGACCCGGAGGACCAGAAAAAGACTTTGTTCATCACGAAGAATAGTACATATTGCTATAATGTAATGCCCTTTGGGCTAAAGAATGTATGAGCCACGTTGTAAGCACGTGATTTTTGCCCTATATGAGAATTACTCCCAAAAATTCAAAATAAAATAATTTTCCTTTTGTGTGCAATTTTGAGGATTTTGTGGCATTTTTGGATAATTATTTGTATTTGTCCATGCATGTTTATTTGTTAAATTAATAAAAAAATAAAAAAATATGTCGCATTTGCATTTAGGCTTTAATTCTACAATTAGGAGCAATTAAGTTTGTTTTTACAAGAACAAAAAATCATAAAAATAATGTACGTTGCATTTTTAGCATTTAATGTCCAAATTGTGTGATTTTATCGTAATTGCTATTTAATTGTGTGTTAATTGTTATTGAGAGTTAATTTGCACTTTTATAAATTAATTTAGTTCTATAGGATAATTTAGGATTTTTAGAATTTAGTTTAGTTTAAGGAAAAAATAAAAGAAGAAAAAAAGAAGCAATAAAAGAAGAAGAAAATCGGATTGGGCCACCTTTTAATTTAATTCAACCAGGCCCAAACCAAATAACCTCACCGGGTCGACCCGACCCAGTCCGCCCCATAACCCAAACTAATCCCAACCCCCATTTTTATTTTTTTTTCATTACCCTAAAAAACCCTAAAAGCCATCCGCCCCCCCCCCCCCTTCTTCTCCTTCTCCACCCCAAGCTCCTATGGCTACTTCTGCTCCCCCTCACATCCCATGGCTACCCTGTCTTCATCTTCTTCGTTATGGCAGCTGCTTCGTCGCCCAACCAGTAGCAACCAGCCTCCTCCTCACGTCCGCCATTGACGAGCAGCAGCGCTGCTGCGTCAACCATCGCTGCTGCTTCTTCTTCTTCTCCATGGCAGCTACTACCCCGTCGTCCATCTCCAAACAACCATAACACCAAACGCTGTTGCTCCTTCTTCGTCTTCGTCATCCAGCTTCACCCAAGTCGACCCCCCGTCCGCCATTAACGAGCAGTAGTGCTGTTGCGTTCCTCGTCATCGACCAGCCTAGCTCACGACCAAACAACCATCGTCCAGCCACTCCAACCCTCAACCAAACGACCATCATCGCTTCTGCTACGTCCAGCCATGAACACCACCCAAACCACCATTGCTGCTGCCTTCGTCGAGCTCCAACTAAACGTTGTTGCTTCTTCTTCTTCACCATGGCCACTGCCTCGTCGACCTCCGGCAAAGAACGCCCAAGAACCCACCGTGCTGCTTCCACGACCACACACACACACACACGGAGGAAAAGCGAAGCAGTCCGGTTAAAGTCTGGCAAAGTTCTGTCAAGGTCTCGTTTGGTTTTGTTTGAGTCCGTTGTTGTTCGTCGTTCGGTGAGGTCCAGTCTTAGTTAGTCAAGGTTAAAAGAGATGGTGGGTTTTCGTTGAGTCGAGATCCGGTACGTCAAGCGTGCTGTCCGAGTTTTCCGTTTCCGTTCGAGTTCGTCGTTGTTCATTTTCGGTTAGTTGGTTTAAGTTTCATTTCTGTCCGTATTTTGTTTGATATTCTCGGATTTGAAATCAGTATATGTTTGATTATTTTCTTGTTCGTTGTTTTTCATTTCTTGATTATTTCTTCGGTTTGTTTTTATTCATTTGTTTTTGTTTAGTTTTAATATAGAAGTGTGTTAGTTTAATCACTTGAATCATTCATCTTCGTTGTTTGAGTTAGATTTAATTCGTGTTCATTTTTTGTTTGAAGTTCGTTTTTCATCAAGTGATTTAATGTGAGTGTTTTGGTTTTTAGTTTTTGATTTAGTTTGAATCATTCATCTTTGTTGTAATGTTGTTGGATTTAATTCGAGGTTCGATTGATGATCGAGTTTAGCGATTTGTATTTACTTGTTTGTTCTGCTAAGCTTGTTCGGATATGAATCTGACTGTGTTGTTAATTCATGAACGTTGTCGATTAAGAGTTTGTTTGGCAAGTTTATTATGCAGAGTTTGATTATTAGTTGTCAATTGTCAGGTTTGATTGGTTATAGCTGCTGTATTTTGGTTAATTGATTAGGTGAATTGGTTATAGCTGATGTGGGTAGAATGGTAAATTGCAGTATTTTTAGGGGTAGAATGGTAATTTCAGTAATTTCAGAGGGGTATTTTTGGAATTGAAAATTTGAACAATTATTTATTTTAAGTGCTCTGTCCACTAAGCTATTAATATTAAATTAAAGTATTAAAATAATATAGTAGGGGACAAGACATATGTTAGTGGGGAATAATACATTTGTTTAATAAAAGTGAGGGACAAGACATGTAGTAGTGGGATTACGGGGCTCAAGAAGATGGGACCTCTTCTTTATTTATTTAATTGTTTAAAGTGGTCTGTTTTTGGACATAAATAAGGGGAGTTTGGGCAGAATTAGAGAGGACTTTTAAAATCTTGGGGGCTGGACACATATAAGGGAGGGGATTGGCTAAAATATTAAGGGGGGATTTAGAGAGAGAATAGAGAGAATTTTCTGAATATTAAGAGAGAATTGGGGATTTTTCGGAACAGAAAAAACATTCTGGAGATCTAAAGAGAGAGTAGTATACACCCGATATACACTCTGGATACACTGGATATACAGGAGATTTTTGGAGAGAGTTTGGGGCGGATTTTTTCGGAGAGAGTCTAGACCGGATTTTTAACATTTAAAAGTTCAGTAATCTGAGAGTAAAAAGAGAGGCTGGTTATTTCTGAGATTTCACTGAGGTTTTAAGTGTATTTTTTTGAGTTTGTTATCCCTGGTCTGCATTGGTTTGTGTTGATACTGTTTCGTTGAGTGTGCTGGAATCGTGTTGGTTTTCAAATCTGTCACTGAGTGTTCCGTTCGCTGTTTGTTGCTAGTTATTGTTGTTGTTGCTGTGTTACATAATACTTTGATGACCTTACTCTTCTTGTATTGGCAATACTAGGTACACAACTATAACTTTGTCATTTGTAAGTTGAAAACATGAAGTTTGAATATACGTGAAGAGTTGAAATTTTGCTTTGGTTTCAATATGACTTGTGTATTTAAATTCTTCTGTCGCTGATGATAGGTAGATCCCTGTTAGTATGTAGTAAGTGGACTGAAACAGAGTTGTATGAGAGATTTTTTTTAAAACATGTTAGCATCTGGTAACTGATTCCTGTAGTTAAAAATGAGATTTTTGGACTGTTAAATTAATCTAGACCAGGATTGTTTGGATCTTGGAATATGATTATGTAATAGTCGTATTATTTTAGTTTTGTTTAGTAGTATAATTTGTGAGATTAGAGGCCAGCTGCAAGCTGAAACAGGAAAGTGTTTTGGAATTCCTGAATTTCACCTTTATTAAATAAATTGAGCTAAAATTAGTAAGGTGGGTCTAAAATTGGTAAAGAGTAATTAGTTTCGTTTTTGATATTATTGTTCGTCAATTCAGTATTTCTATTTATAATTTCATTTTTTTGGTAATATTCACTTATAGAATAAGAAACGAAATAATCTCCCTTTGTACAAGCTCGATTACAATTTTCCATTTGCATTTGTCTTAGACTAATAACTAATAAGTCACGTCCCTTTTTTAAGCATGTAATTAATTTGGAGATTTTCTTTTAGAGACAAACTTAATAAAAATGTAGTCACTTTAGGATTGTCCTTTTAAAATAAATGAGATGAGCCTCGCCTAGCAAAACGCACAGATTGCGGGGACCTCAACGGATAGTTATTTTGAATTCTCAGATTTCGAGACAGGCCGCATAGCGAACTTTACGACTTTTCTCAAAATAACAACGCGTTAGTCTTTAGGCGCGTATTTAATAATGTTATTTTCTTAAACTCGGGTGCACATTTATGTGACCCAAATTCAAATCTCAATGAATTTGGAACGTATCAAAAATTGCGGGTACATTTATGTGCCGCAATTCGAGATGCATTCTCACGACGTTGCAATTCTTTGAATAAATAATAACAAAGCGGTAAAAAGTTAAAATTTGCACGTAGGTTCATAATTGTATAAAATCAGATAATCAAGCCGAATATGACAGTTGAGCGACCGTGCTAGAACCACGGAACTCAGGAATGCCTAACACCTTCTCCCGGGTTAACAGAATTCCTTATCCGGATTTCTGGTGCGCAGACTGTTAAAAAGAGTCATTCTTTTCCTCGATTCGGGATTCAATCGGTGACTTGGGATACCATAAATCTCCCAAGTGGCGACTCTGAATTAAATAAATAAATCCCGTTTCAATTGTCCTTTAATTGGAAAAACTCCCCTCCGCGCCCCTTTGCGGCGGCGCGGGCGAAAAAGGAGGTAGACAGCTCGGGCGGCTCTGCTGGGGACCGAAACCAGAATCTCTGGTTCAGGGTTCAAAATTCGAGCTTAGATGAATTGTTATATTTGGCTTTATTTATTATTTGATCTTATTACATGTTTTGGCTTAAATGTGCAAAAGGATGTTTTTTTACCACTTTGATATTATTTGAATTGTACATATAAACTGTGCCGAAACCTTCTCTTCTCACCTCCGGGGATGTGCTTACTGGTTGAGACTCCCTATTCTATTAGTGTCATACCCTGAAATAAAAGAGGCTCGGAAAGTTTCTAAGCCGTCTGGCCTTTTGGTTCCCGGAAAGGAGCTCCTTCCTCAACTCAAGTTGTCCGCTCGGGTACACTTTCTAGAATATATACCCAGGTTGAACCTAGAATAACTTGACTTCATGCCAGATCCCTAGTAGGAACGTTTATATGCATCATGTTGCATTTGACTTAGGGGACTCAACACAGGGGTTGGGTCCGTTTAGGACAAGCAACCTGAAATGAAAAAAGACCATCCTGCTGCATCCTGTTTGTTTTGCACATTTATTTGCTTCAGATCTGTATGCTGACCGGCTTCTGAAATCGGGAATTTTTGAAAAATTGTGAAAAAGAGAAAAAGAAAAATAGCAGTGTAGGGAGATAACTACTTATTTTTAGAAAAATAAAACCAATGTCCAAGTAGTGTCAAAACCCTGCCGAAATTTTGAAAAAATGAAAAAAAATTGCCTTTTTTTAGTTTTATTTATTTGAAAAACAAAAGAAAGGAGTCTTGTTTACAAGTTTAGTTTATGTTGCCCGAACTACGCGGGTCTGATTCTCACCGGATGTGAGATACGTAGGCAAACCTCTTCGGTTCCGGCCCACCATATTCAAAAAAAAAATCCAAAAATATTTTCCATTACTCGCTTCTTTAGAAAGTCTTTCTTTTAGACCTCAATTTTAAAAAACAAATAATACAAAAATATTTCCTTTTAATCTCTCTCAAAATCCAAAAATATTTGTTAAAAATTCAAAAGAAATTCAAGATTCAAAAATATTTTTTCTTTCCTTTTGTAGTATTTCTTTCATAAATTCAGAGTAATCGTCCAAAAATATTTCCTTTTTTCTTTTGAGTTTTTCTTTCGAAATTACCAAAAAAAAGAAAGAAAGAAAAAGAAAAAGAAGTTAAAATTTAAAAAAATATTTCTTTAGACGTCTTTCTTTTCAAAAAAAAAAAACAAATCGAACTCCAAAAATATTTTCTCTCTTCTTTGTAAGTATTTTATTCGGAAAAAAAGTTAATTTATTTCCTTTATTCCTGATCGGCCCGAACTACGCCGGTTTGATTCTCACAGGATGTGAGATACGTAGGCAGCCCTCATCGGGTCCAACCTCCCCTTTTGCAAAAAAAGCCAAAAAATGTCAAAAATTTTAATTTTTCATAGAGTTGGGTGATGCTGGTTTTGTCAGAAATAACCGAATGTTCCCAAAAAGGACGCCGGAAGGTTGACTTTACATAAACGGCCACCTTTGGTCATGTTTTTAGGATTTTGGTCGGTTAGCTAACACAGCCGGGTGACTTTGCATAAATGTCCACCTTTGGTCATGTTTTTGGGATTTTGGTCAGTTAGCTAACGCATTCTTAAAATCTTCGTCCCCGAGGTGCTGAAAGGCTGCGTTGGCAAAACCCGGTCTTTTATTTTAATTTGAAAAAATAATAAGAAAAAGAGTCAGTGGTCAAGAATACCGTTTAGATTTTTGGTCAAAATAAACCGAGCCAGCCTCAGCGGTGTCTTAAACCGTTCTTGCCGAGATAGCCTTAGAGTATCTTTCAGTTGTCAAAAGGCTATTTTCATAAAAGAACGGACAAGTTTGTGAAGTGTCATAAAATAATCTTCCCGGCCTCAAAATTCATGTGAAATTGGGAAGAGGCCACATTTGCAAAAACAGTCGTTTGGTTAAAATCGGCATATAGGGGAAGGAATCTGTCATTTTTTTTTCTTGAGTTTGTATTTCTTTTGATTAGAGTATGTGGGCCGTTTGACTTTCGAGTCTGTTGTTCGTCTTTAAGTGATTCCAAAAATGTTTTATTGTTGTTTACCTTTTATGTGGCAGAACTACGCCCGGTCTGATTCATGCGGGGACATGATACGTAGGCAATCCACATAAGATTCGACCACCATTAAAAAAAGGAGAAAAATTGAAAAAAAAAAGAAAAAAAAAGATGAAGGCGTTCAAAAGGAACACAATTATAAGAAGCCGGAATGACGCACGTAACTGAAGCAAATGTATGATAGAAAGGGTTAACTGCCTAGTTGCATTGCATCCTCAATGTGTGTTTTCCTATCTGTTAAAAACCCTAACGCTAACAAGTTGCTTCCATTTTGTTCCTTTTCAATCTTTAGAAAGGTGGTTGGTTGTGGTCCTGAAAGTAACGCTTCCCTGCAACACAAAGGCAAAAGACAATGGCAGAGAACAACAGAACTGAGTGGGCCGGTACGGATACCCGAAAGCGGTTGGTTGAACAGGACTACGGGTTGGTAGAAGAGGTAAAAATGTTGAGACAACATGTGGCAGACATGTATCAGGCATGGATGACTGGGTAAGCACCACCCCCGCCACAGCCCATCTTCTCGAACTTTGTCCTTACCCAAGCACCTGACACAATAACGGATGATCCCCCATACTCTCCATATCTACCCACTTATAACAGCTTTCCCATCCACCCGAGTAGCTCCATCACTCGTCGTCCAACTATATTCTCCCAACACTACTCCCCTCCCCAACGCTACTTCTCTCCACGGGACTCCCAAAAACATGCTTCACTAACCCAGTACCCAGCTCCACAAAATGCCTATCCACCCTCACAAGCCTACCGAAATCACTCTGGATCAGGTTTCCGGCCCAATCAAGCATTTAAGAATGAGAGGTTGCTGAAGAAAGAAAAGGCTTTCACCCCTGTTGGAGGATCATATGCCAGTTTGTTCCAAAAGTTGAAGCAATTGGACATGCTGAAGCCGATTCATATAAAAATGCCAAACCCTCTATCAAAGAAGTTTGATTTTTCTCGAAGGTGCGCATATTGATCCGATGCCCCGGGGCATGACACACAGAAGTGTTGGAAGCTGAAGATAGCAATTCAGAAGCTTATTGATGCAGGTGACATTGTCATGCAAAATCCAAATGCAACAGACACTAGCCAAAGTCCGTCGCCTATGGGTAATGAGATGCATATGTTGAATATGACTTATTTTGAAAAGGAATATGAGAAGTCTTCTGAGATCCTCGGAGGTCCGCGCGTTGCAGAGTTTTTAGTGTTGTCAGAGGTTGCGCTTAAGAACGAGCCCGCAAAGGGAACCCAAAAGTAATTTGCTAAGAACAATGAGATGGAAGTTGGTGGAAGTCCCGGTAATGTTGATGCCGAATTCAGTGGCTAAGATACCGAGCTTGGCAATTGGAAAGACGCTCCTTTCTTGGTTGGTCAAGGAGGAGTTTCGGTGGTTTATTTTGTTATCATTTCTGTTGTCTGGTTTATTTGCAGGGTTGTAATCCAGACATTGTCTTGTGTCAAACCTTCTTATCCTTCCATTTTGTCATAGTGGTTTGTTTAGTGTTGTCTAGGATTGTTTAGGGTTTGTTCCAAGGTAGTACCCCAGTTGTTTTACTTGTTTTGTTATACGAACTGTTTCACCGCTTATCTAATGCAAATTCCGGTGTTTTGTTACCTCCAGTCATCTTCTTTGTTTAGTTCTTTTTATCCTTTTGTTTTGTCTTTGTTCAACGCCGATTCTAGTGACATGACATGCCCGCATAGTTTAGGCCTAATCTCAAAAGTTAATTATAAAGCCATTGAGAGATGATCGGGACACTTAAGGGAAATAAGAACATCTTGAGATCATTCGAAGCCGGATCCACGTGAAACTAGGGCAAGTAAAACATAAAAGAAAAACCATAAAAGCAAGTTAGCCATACTGACAAGGGGCCGTTCATGGTAACAAAAGTGAGAGTATTGCCCAACGGTGCTTTAAAAATGACAAATGAAAAGGTGAATGTGTGGATATGATTATCAAGTCCGGCACAATCAGAAGATGTGGCGAATATTTAATTGTGTTATTTGTGCTTGGCATGTTTTGAAGATTGGAATGACGAAGGCATTTTATTTCGCTATCTAAACACTTTATCCTTCGTTAACACTTTTGAGCCGTATTTGTTTTCTTTCGTACCCCTCGTTCGGAATCAGTAGCAAAGACTAAAAAACACAAGCATGGAAGATAAAGAAAAAAAAAAGAAAAAAAAAGAAAACAACAGAAACAACAAAACGACAAAAGAGAAAGGAGAAATGAGAAAAAGAAAGAAAAGAAAATAATAAGTAAATGAAAAAAAGGAATGGGAACTAAGTTTGACCTGATTCCTCAAAGAGGATACGTAGGCGCTTCACGGCTCGGTCATAGTGTAACAAAAAAAATCAAAAATCCCCAAGCAAGAAACTGGGGCAGAAGTTGTGTTGGATGTAGAGAAATCTGGTTCCGAAGGTTGTAAATTTTGAACCCAAATTGATTCGTTTTGAGCCGCTAATACCCTTTCTTTCTAGCCTTATCCAAAACCCCACGTTACGGTCCAAAGAAAGACCTTTTGACCAGTCTTCGAAAGATGCCAAGTCATGCAAATGGAAGTCGAGAATAACACTCTGATCCCCGACAGAAAAGTAATAAAATGAGAGTCTGATCGGTGGAAACCTTCACGGGCACCTTGAGGCGGCTATAAGTCAAGAGAAAATCAAAATGAGAGAGGCTTGATAGTGAAAACCCTTTGGGCACTACAAGTCGAATAAAGATTGAGAATCATACAGGAAAGCACCAGAATCATACTGCAAGTTTAATAAAAGGCGATTAACGATAGAGGATAGGTCACGTGTGCATGTCATGTCCAATAGAGTCGATATCCACATCTGATAGGTTTTACTTCGTAGTTTACTTGTTAGGAGTCATCTCTTTATTTTGCCTTTTACTCTGTTCCTTTTACCTTTGTCACTTCCTCTTCTTTAGTCTCTTTGATCAGAACAAGCGAGAAATGATTTCAAAATTTGCCATCAGCTTTCCAATTATGCAAGACGAGATCTGACTAGTACATCAAAGGGGTATAAGTTAGGAAAGAACAAGCGCAATGAGCTGGTAATAGTCAACGTGCTTTGAGGTTCGCGCAAAATACCCAAGTTTGGTCCATATCGATTCAGGGACAGTGCAACAAAAAGAGGGCCAGGAGGATTGAACCGAGGGTATATTCGATGATAAGATTGACAAAAGGATGGAGCGGTGTCAAGAAGGATATCCCCGTAGAAATCGAGGGTTATAAGGCCAAGGCTAGCGAAAAATCAAGAAAGAACAACGCGGAAAGCAATGGACATAATTGGGAAATTCATATGAGACTAAAAGGTTGGGGAAATGCCAGTTTCCGAGCTATGCCACAAAAGAAGAGGGATATCCCCAGCAGAAAAGGTTGTTTTCAATGACACGAATAAACAAAGAAAGTGGTTAATGAACGAACATGCAAGATCTTCAAGTAAAATCAACTGGCATGAAAATATGTGAGGTCAGATAAGGAGACTGGGAAAATGGTTAAGAGGTTTTCGTCAAGAAGGTCGGAAGGTATCAGCCAAGCTTCAAGATGGTCAGACAACGCATAGATGGGGAATGGTTGATGGCATCCCCAGCAGGAGTATCACAACCAACCACCACGTTTTAAACTGACCAAATTTTCTTTGATTTGAAGCAGGGACAGGGAATGCTACCGATGACGGAAAGATGCGCCACAAGAAAGATTGTCAAACTGGGGCAGGAAATTTTCGTTCATTTCGAAAATTTTCGGGAAGTATAACACAAGTTTGGTGAAAAGCGGTATCCCCAGCAGTTTTTCGAGAGAAGGCAAAACGAGTTTTAAGGGAGGTAGTCTTCGAAGGAAGAAGATAACAAAACAAAGAAAAAAAAGATAATAAAAAAAATAATAAAAAACTAAAGAAAGATTTTTTTAAAAAAAAGAGAAAGACCAGTTTTGCATAAGGAAATAGTTTGCAGAGGAATGAAACATCCTACTTAAAGGAAGTAGTCTTGGAAGCAGTAAGATAACATATTTTACTCAGCAGAGTTATCCTCAGCAGTGTTATCCCCAGCAATCCACAGAGAAGATAGTACAAGTTTTGAGGTAAGTAGTTTTGAAGAAAGATAATTCAAGTTAGAAGGAAAATGTTATTGAGGTCAGGAGCCCCCCTGAAGAACAAAATGACGATTTATTTTCGAAGTTGTTATTGAGGTCAGGAGCCCGCCTGGAGAATGGAGGTGTTAAAATTTAAGAAAGTTGTTGAGGCAGGAGCCCCCCCTGAAGAACAGAATGACGATTTATTTTTGAAAGTTATTGAAATCTCGCCCGCCTGAAGAAAGGAATGGCGATTTATTTTCGAAGTTGTTGTTGATGTCAGGAGCCCCCCCTGAAGAACAAAATAGCGATTTATTTTTCAAAGTTGTTGTTGAGGTCAGGAGCCCCCCCTGAAGAACAGAATGGCGATTTATTTTCAAAATTGTTGAGGTCAGGAGCCCGCCTGGAGAATGGAGGTGTTAAAATTTAAGAAAATTGTTGAGGTCAGGAGCCCCCCTGAAGAACAGAATGGCGATTTATTTTCAAAGTTGTTGTTGAGGTCAGGAAACCCCCCTGAAGAACAGAATGGCGATTTATTTTTCAAAGTTATTGAAATCTCGCCCGCCTGAAGAAAGGAATGGCGATTTATTTTCGAAGTTGTTGTTGAGGTCAGGTGCCCCCCTGAAGAACAGAATGTCGATTTATTTTTCAAAGTTGAAGAAGTTGGGATCCCGCCCATATAACAGAGGAATACATTTCTGTCTTTAAATTTCAAGTTTTGAAGTTGGGAGCCCGCCCATATAACAGAGGAATACATTTCAGTCTTTAAATTTCAAGTTTGGAAGTTGGGAGCCCGCCCATATAACAAAGGAATATATTTCAGTCTTTAAATTTCAAGTTTTGAAGTTGGGAGCCCGCCAATATAACAGAGGAATACATTTCAGTTGTTAAATTTCAAGTTTTGAAGTTGGGAGACCGCCCATATAACAGAGGAATACATTTCAGTCTTTAAATTTCAGGTTTTGAAGTTGGGAGCCCGCCCATATAACAGAGGAATACATTTCAGTTGTTAAATTTCAAGTTTTGAAGTTGGGAGCCCGCCCATATAATAGAAGAATACATTTCAGTTTTTAAATTTCAAGTTTTGAAGTTGGGAGCCCGCCCATATAACAAAAGAATACATTTCAGTTGTTAAATTTCAAGTTTTGAAGTTGGGAGCCCGCCCATATAACAGAGGAATACATTTCAAGTCAGTAAAGCAGAGGAATACAGCTGAAATCCCCAGCAGGAAACAACAAGAATCCCCAGCAGAGGAAGGAAGTCCAAGACTCGATGGAAAAATAATGCGAAGCTCCCGAAAAGGAAATAAGCAGTTCGAGATCGGCAGTCAAGGGAGAATAAAAGACAAATCGGGAGTAAAGAAATACCAGAGGAGTCACCGAGACATCAAAGCAACAAGAGACACAAGAGCATGGTCTAGATAAGATTTTGTAATTCATAGACTATGGTCTAGTCTAACTTCTTGTTTTCTTTCAGCCTAGTGTAATAAGGTGGTCGACAAGCAGTAATAACAACATGCAACAGCAGTATCATTGCAGTCCCATAGTAGTCCCAGCTACCAAAACTTCCCGAACTACATTAACCTGATTCCCTTCTAGCCAGGTATATGTAGGAAACCTTTGAAGAAAAGGTTCGGTTAAATCTTTTTCAAAAAAATGCTTCACACGGAGTACTCGGATGGGCAAAAATCGCTCACTTTATCTTTGCACGAAAACTCTTCGTGTTTTCGGACAAAGAGGGGCAGCTGTAAGCACGTGATTTTTGCCCTATATGAGAATTACTCCCAAAAATTCAAAATAAAACAATTTTCCTTTTGTGTGCAATTTTGAGGATTTTGTGGCATTTTTGGATAATTATTTGTATTTGTCCATGCATGTTTATTTGTTAAATTAATTAAAAAAATACAAAAATATGTCGCATTTGCATTTAGGCTTTAATTCTACAATTAGGAGCAATTAAGTTTGTTTTTACAAGAAGAAGAAATCATAAAAATAATGTACGTTGCATTTTTAGCATTTAATGTCCAAATTGTGTGATTTTATCGTAATTGCTATTTAATTGTGTGTTAATTGTTATTGAGAGTTAATTTGCACTTTTATAAATTAATTTAGTTCTATAGGATAATTTAGGATTTTTAGAATTTAGTTTAGTTTAAGGAAAAAATAAAAGAAGAAAAAAAGAAGCAATAAAAGAAGAAGAAAATCGGATGAGGCCATCTTTTAATTTAAATCAACCAGGCCCAAACCAAATAACCCCATCGGGTCGACCCGACCCAGTCCGCCCCATAACCCAAACTAATCCAAACCCCCATTTTCATTTTTTTCATTACCCTAAAAAACCCTAAAAGCCATCCCCCCCCCCTCTCTTCTTCTCCTTCTCCACCCCAAGCTCCCTCCCATGGCTGCTTCTGCTCCCCCTCACGTCCCATGGCTACCCCGTCTTCATCTTCTTCGTCATAGCAGCTGCTTCGTCGGCCAACCAGCAGCAACCAACCTCCTCTTCACGTCCGCCATTGACGAGCAGCAGCGCTGCTGCGTCAACCATCACTGCTGCTTCTTCTTCTTCTCCATGGCAGCTACTGCCCCGTCGTCCATCTCCAAACAACCATAACACCAAACGCTGCTGCTCCTTCTTCGTCTTCGTCGTCCAGCTTCACCCAAGTCGACCCCCCGTCTACCATTAACGAGCAGCAGTGCTGCTGCGTTCCTTGTCGTCGACCAGCCTAGCTTACGACCAAACAACCATCGTCCAGCCACTCCAAGCCTCAACCAAACGACCATCATCGCTTCTGCTATGTCCAGCCATGAACACCACCCAAACCACCATTGTTGCTGCCTTCGTCGAGTTCCAACCAAACGTTGTTGCTTCTTCTTCTTCACCATGGCCACTGCCTCGTCGACCTCCAGCAAAGAACGCCCAAGAACCCACCCTGCTGCTTCCACGACCACACGCACACACACAGAGGAAAAGCGAAGCAGTCCGGTTAAAGTCCGGCAAAGTTCTGTCAAGCTCTCGTTTGGTTTTATTTGAGTCCGTTGTTGTTCGTCGTTCGGTGAGGTCCAGTCTGAGTTCGTCAAGGTTAAAAGAGAAGGTGGGTTTTCGTTGAGTCGAGATCCGGTACGTCGAGGGTGCTGTCCGAGTTTTCTGTTTCCGTTCGAGTTCGTCGTTGTTCATTTCCGGTTAGTTGGTTTAAGTTTCATCTCTGTCCGTATTTTGTTTGATATTCTCGGATTTGAAATCAGTATATGTTTGATTCTTTTCTTGTTCGTTGTTTTTCATTTCTTGATTATTTCTTCGGTTTGTTTTTATTCATTTGTTTTTGTTTAGTTTTAATATAGAAGTGTGTTAGTTTAATCACTTGAATCATTCATCTTCGTTGTTTGAGTTAGATTTAATTCGTGTTCATTTTTTGTTTGAAGTTCGTTTTTCATCAAGTGATTTAATGTGAGTGTTTTGGTTTTTAGTTTTTGATTTAGTTTGAATCATTCATATTTGTTGTAATGTTGTTGGATTTAATTCGAGGTTCAATTGATGATCGAGTTTAGCGATTTGTATTTACTTGTTTGTTCTGCTGAGTTTGTTCGGATATGAATCTGACTGTGTTGTTAATTCATGAACGTTGTCGATTAGGAGTTTGTTTGGAAAGTTTATTATGCAGAGTTTGATTATTAGTTGTCAATTGTCAGGTTTGATTGGTTATAGCTGCTGTATTTTGGTTAATTGATTAGGTGAATTGGTTATAGCTGATGTGGGTAGAATGGTAAATTGTAGTATTTTCAGGGGTAGAATGGTAATTTCAGTAATTTCAGAGGGGTATTTTTGGAATTGAAAATTTGAACAATTATTTATTTTAAGTGCTCTGTCCACTAAGCTATTAATATTAAAATAAGGTATTAAAATAATATAGTGGGGGACAAGACATATGTTAGTGGGGAATAATACATTTGTTTAATAAAAGTGGGGGACAAGACATGTAGTAGTGGGATTACGGGGCTCAAGAAGATGGGACCTCTTCTTTATTTGTTTAATTGTTTAAAGTGGTCTGTTTTTGGACATAAATAAGGGGAGTTTGGGCAGAATTAGAGAGGACTTTTAAAATCTTGGGGGCTGGACACATATAAGGGAGGGATTGGCTAAAATATTAAGGGGGGATTTCGAGAGAGAATAGAGGGAATTTTCTGAATATTAAGAGAGAATTGGGGATTTTTTGGAACAGAAAAAACATTCTGGAGATCTAAAGAGAGAGTAGTATACACCCGATATACACTCTGGATACACTGGATATACAGGGGATTTTTGGAGAGAGTTTGGGGCGGATTTTTTCGGAGAGAGTCTAGACCGGATTTTTAACATTTAAAAGTTCAGTAATCTGGGAGTAAAAAGAGAGGCTTGTTATTTCTGAGATTTCACTGAGGTTTTAAGTGTATTTTTTTGAGTTTGTTATCCCTGGTCTGCATTGGTTTGTGTTGATACTGTTTCGTTGAGTGTGCTGGAATCGTGTTGGTTTTCAAATCTGTCACTGGGTGTTCCTTTCGCTGTTTGTTGCTGGTTATTGTTGTTGTTGCTGTGTTACATAATACTTTGCTGACCTTCCTCTTCTTGTATTGGCAATACCAGGTACACAACTGTAACTTTGGCATTTGTAAGCTAAAAACATGAAGTTTGAATATACGTGAAGAGTTGAAATTTTGCTTTGGTTTCAATATGACTTGTGTATTTAAATTCTTCAGTCGCTGATGATAGGTAGATCCCTGTTAGTATGTAGTAAGTGGACTGAAACGGAGTTGTATGAGAGATTTTTTTAAAACATGTTAGCATCTGGTAACTGATTCCTGTAGTTAAAAATGAGCTTGTTGGACTGTTAAATTAATCTGGATCGGGATTGTTTGGATCTTGGAATATGATTATGTAATAGTCATATTAGTTTAGTTTTGTTTCGTAGTATAATTTGTGAGATTAGAGGCCAGCTGCAAGCTGAAACAAGAAAGTGTTTTGGAATTCTGAATTTCACCTGTATTAAATAAATTCAGCTAAAATTAGTAAGGTGGGTCTAAAATTGGTAAAGAGTAATTAGTTTCGTTTTTGATATTATTGTTCGTCAATTCAGTATTTCTATTTATAATTTCAATTTTTTTGGTAATATTCACTTATAGAAT
Source organism: Nicotiana sylvestris (assembly GCF_000393655.2). Taxonomy (NCBI): domain Eukaryota; kingdom Viridiplantae; phylum Streptophyta; class Magnoliopsida; order Solanales; family Solanaceae; genus Nicotiana; species Nicotiana sylvestris. The sequence continues at coordinate 86,418,487 of NC_091065.1, read as the reverse complement.
AAGAAACGAAATAATCTCCCTTTGTACAAGCTCGATTACAATTTCCCATTTGCATTTGTCTTAGACTAATAACTTATAAGTCACGTCCTTTTTTTTAAGCATGTAATTAATTTGGAGATTTTCTTTTAGAGACAAACTTAATAAAAATGTAGTCACTTTAGGATTGTCCTTTTAAAATAAATGAGATGAGCCTCGCCTAGCAAAACGCACAAATTGCGGGGCCCTCAACGGATAGTTATTTTGAATGCTCAGATTTCGAGACAGGCCGCATAGCGAACTTTACGGCTTTTCTCAAAATAACAACGTGTTAGTCTTTAGGCACGTATTTAATAATATTATATTCCTAAACTCGGGTGCACATTTATGTGACCCAAATCCAAATCTCAACGAAGTTGGAACGTATCAAAAATTGCGGGTACATTTATGTGGCGCAATTCGAGATGCATTCTCACGACGTTGCAATTCTTTGAATAAATAATAACAAAGCGGTAAACAGTTAAAATTTGCACGTAGGTTCATAATTGTATAAAATTAGATAATCAAGCCGAATATGACAGTTGAGCGACCGTGCTAGAACCACGGAACTCGGGAATGCCTAACACCTTCTCCCGGGTTAACAGAATTCCTTATCCGGATTTCTAGTGCGCAGACTGTTAAACAGAGTCATTCTTTTCCTCGATTCGGGATTCAACTGGTGACTTGGGACACCATAAATCTCCCAAGTGGCGACTCTAAATTAAATAAATAATTCCTGTTTCGATTGTCCTTTAATTGGAAAACCTCCCCTCCGCGCCCCTTTGCGGCGGCGCGGGCGAAAAAGGAGGTAGACACACGTATTAGCGCCTAGTTTATAAAATGTTGGAACATCAAATAGGCAAATCTATGGAAGTTTATATCGATGACATGCTAGTTAAGTCCATGCGCGTAGAGGACTATTTGACTCATTTGCAAGTGACTTTTGATAACCTAAGAGAGTATAACATGAAGTTCAACCCCAAGAAATGCTCTTTCGGAGTCATCTTGGACAAGTTCTTATGCTTCATGGTGTCGAACAGGGGAATAGAGATCAACCCCGATAAAATCAAAGCCACCGAGAATATCACCGTAGTGAATAATGTGAAAGTCGTACAATGGCTGACCGGGAGGATAACTGCCCTGGGCAGATTTATCTCGAGATCATCAGATAGGAGCCATTATTTCTTTTCCCTACTCAAGAAGAAGAACAACTTCGGATGGACTCCAGAATGCCAACAAGCCTTGGAAGAATTAAAACGGTATCTCTCGAGCCCACCCTGCTCTATACTTCGAAGGAGGATAAAACACTCTACTTGTATCTAGCCATGTCCGAGGTAGTGGTAAGTGGCGTGTTGGTTCGAGAAGATCAAGGTACGCAATTTCCTGTCTATTATGTGAGTCGGACCCTAGGAGATGCTGAAACTAGGTACCCACATTTGGAAAAGTTAGCTCTTGCATTAATAAGCGCATCTAGGAAATTAAAACCATATTTTCAATGCCATCATCTATGTGTATTGACCACGTACCCACTTTGAAATGTCTTGCATAAACCCAAATTATTGGGAAGATTGTGCAAATGGGCTATCGAACTTGGAGGATATGATATCAAATATCAGCCTCGAACGACTATCAAGTCTTAAATTTTGGCAAACTTCGTGGCCGACTTCACGCCTGCCCTCGTACCCAAAGTAAAAAAGGAATTTTTGTTAAAAACGGGTACTCCATTGGGGGTATGGACCCTCTTCATAGATGGTGCATCGAATGTGAAAGGATTCAGGCTCGGCATCGTTTTAAAACTGCCTATGGGTCAGTGTCATTAGGCAATCTATCAAAACTTCTAAATTGATTAAAAATGAAGCCGAGTATGAGGACATGATTGCAGGTCTTAAACTAGCCAAGGGCCTTGGAGTAGAGGTCATCGAGCCAAAGTGTGACTCTCTTTTGGTAGTAAATCAAGTAAACGGGAGCTTCGAGGTTTGAGATGATCGAATGGAGAGGTACTTGGACAAACTTCCAATGACATTGCACCGCTTCAAGGAATGGACACTGGACCATGTACCTCGAGAACAGAATAGTAAGGTCGATACACTAGCGAACTTGGGATCATCGGTTGAGGAAGATGGTATTGTCTCGGGGACTTTCGTCCAGCTATTGAAGTCGGTTGTCGAAGAAGGCCATGCAGAGATTAATTAAACAAGTTTAACGTGGGATTGGATGAATAAGTACATCGACTACTTGAAGCATGGGAAGCTCCCCGCGTACCCAAAAGAATCGAGAACACTTCGAACCAAAGCAGCTTGATTCTCTCTCGATGAAAATGGAACATTGTATAGAAGAACTTTCGATGGACCACTAGCAGTGTGCTTGGGACCCGGGGATACTGATTACGTACTACGAGAAATCCATGAGGGCACTTATGGGAGCCATTATGGTGTAGACATCTCTGGTTCGCAAGGTGATCATATCAGGGTATTATTGGGATAGCATGGAAAAGGATACCAAGGAGTTTGTCATAAATGCCAAAGATTTTCACCGATGATCCATCAGCCCGGTGAACAACTCCATTCAATCCTATCCCCATGTACATTAATGAAATGGAGGATGGACATCGTCGGACCTCTACCAATGAGGCCACGTAAAGCAAAGTTTATTCTGTTTATGACTGACTACTTCTCAAAATTGGTTGAAGCGTATGCCTTTGAGAAGATAAGAGAAAAATAAGTCATCAACTTCATATGGGACCACATCATATGTCGGTTTGGGATACCCGCCGAAATAGCATTTGACAATGGGAAATAGTTCATCGGCAGTAAAGTAACAAAATTCCTCAAGGACCATAAGATCAAAAGGATTCTACCAGCACCTTACACCCAAGTGCAAATGGTCAGGCCGAGTCCACAAATAAAACAATCATTCGAAACTTAAAGAAAAGGTTAGATGAGGCAAAGGGGAAATGGAGAGAAGTATTGCCCAAGGTGCTATAGGCATATCAAACAATGTCGAAGTCGAGCATGGGAAACCCCATTTTCTTTGGTATACGGATCCAAAGCAATGATCCTAGTCGAAGTCAGGGAACCTAGAGTCAGGTTTTAGCATGCCACCGAGGACTCAAATCACGAAGCTATGACCACTTCTCTTGAACTACTCGACAAAAAATGTGAGGTTGCACTAATCCAAATGGTCGCGCAAAAGCAAAGGATCAAAAGGTATTACAACAGAAGGACAAACCTTCGATATTTCAGAGTAGGGGACTTAGTCTTAAGGAGAGCCACTCTCAACACTCGAGACCCAAACGAAGGGAAACTAGGTCCTAATTGGGAAGGATCGTACCGTGTCCTCAGAGTCGTAGGGAAAGGATTGTACTAACTTAGCACAATGGAAGACAAGCAACTACCAAACAATTGGAATGTATTGTTGCTCAAATGATATTACTGCTGAGATATGACCTTATCCCTTTTTCCATTTGTATTTAAAAATGACTTCTTGTAGATGTTCGATTGGAGATATCGTGGCACCTTTCAGCTCGAAGACCTTGGGTTTGAAAGCATGCATTGCACTATTTTTCTCTTAGATCAGGTTTTATCTCAAATGGGTTTTACTGGTAAGGTTTTTAACGAGGCAACACCTAGATGCTACCTAAGGAATATTCAAAAAGTATTCAAGGCTTCTTTTCAATCAACCTCGAATACTGGGGGGCATCACCCCCTAGGAGGTTATATTTTTTGTTACGCCCCACAATATTAAGTCAATGTTATGCTCTGCAGTAATATATTACGATTGATGTTATGTCCTGCGGTAGTAAGGTACGACAGTGTTGTACCCATCGGTATTATATTAAAGTGATGTTACGCTTCGCAGTAATAAGTTACGACAATGTTGCACCCTACAGTAATGTACGTTGAATTTGTCGTAAAGTAATTGACATCAGTCCAAGGAAAAGATTATTTGAGGATTATAAGGATTATAAGTGATGACTAAATTCGTGAAGTTAAGAGGGTAAGTAATATCAAAGAAAACGAATTTTGTCGAAGTTTGGCATGTTGGGGTAAAATACGGCTCGAGCTAAATTACCCGATAATTATGAACTAGTACCATGCGAGGTACCATATGACCACGGTAGTACAATATATAAAGTATATATATGAAGTATTTTAGAAATAAGTAGAATATTAAGTAATTTGAGATAATTTTTAATTACGCGCGTAATTGGTTAATTACCGGATAATGGGACATTACCTAGTTAATTAATAATTAGTGATTATCTTTGGATAAGAATTATAAAACAAACGTGGAAACCTCCCCCTGTAACTTAAGATGACTCTTAAAGCCATTAATTAGGTGGCAAAGAGATGTGGACTTTTCATTAGTTACCTACATGTTTTAATATGCTTGTAACGAAAAGATTTGGAGGACCAGTTGACACCCATTTTCGACACAGTAGATAGCAAAACTAGAAATCTAGGTCTTCATAAAAGTTATAGATTTATATCTTTGTGATTTTTTTTAACAACAAGATTTTGTGAAGCCAAATGAGACCTTGATCAAACCTGTATATAAATAGTCAAATATTAGATTTAATGGATTACATTTGGGGGCATATTGACCACCGTAGTACATGCATTAGTTCTTACAATTGAAGTTGCTCAAAGAAAGTCCTATCTTTGTTGTACATTGATTCGGCATATTGGATTGAGTTGACTTGGAAGTAGATGAAGTATTTCATAAAGGAACAAGTGCAGTATTTCATGTTTTCATCCTAGTATAGTCCACAAGCACCCCATTTGGTAAAAGGCCTTTCAGAAAAGCTCAACTAAACAAAAAAAGGAAGAAAGATGTTTTTCGCTCAGGTATGTTAAGACTATCTCTTCTTTCTTTTGGCATGATCCATACGATATGAACGAAACGTGCAAATGCAAAAATTCCATAAGTGACTCTACTCATAGAAGTAATAGAAATATCTATGATCTTTAATTCTCATGTGTCATAATATTTTATCATTTGTTCATGGGTCTCAGAAAAATACGAAAGTTGAAAAGATGTTACTTTATGATATTGCTCAAGAGGCAAAGTGGTCTTATGACCTTCCGAATAATTTTATTGGCGTACTTTTCATGCATTGCATTCATGTGCATTGACCCATGACCAGATGGCGTTATATACGCGTATATATGTAAATATATGTATATGGAATGGGTATGCACCACCACCTGATCAGCTGGTATATGATGATGATGTTGCCCACAGTGGCCGAAATATGATTCAAACGGCGTTATATACGCATATATATGTAAGTATGATTCAAACGGCATTATATACGCGTATATATGTATGTATATATGTATATGGGATATGGGAAATGTTATGGCGTTATATACGCACGACCACCTGATCAGCTGGTATACGATGATGATTTTGCCCATAGTGATATGATGGGATGCCCTCAGAGGCTGATGATGTTATGAAATATGTACCTATGCACGACATGACATTCATACGCATATGCATGACACTAAAAGTAATTTATGATTTACAAAGTTATTCAGAATTACAGGTTAAGTCATGTACTCTATATGTCTTTCATGCCTCTTATGTATTTATTTATGTGCCTTACATACTCGGTACATTATTCATACTGACATCCCTTTTACTTGGGGACGCTGCCTTTCATGCCCGCAGGTCCCGATAGACAGGTCGAGAGCCCTCCAAGTAGGCTATTAGCTCAGCGAAAGATATTGGTGCGCTCCATTTACTTCGGAGTTGCTTGTTTGGTTAGTATGATTTAGACGTGTATTGTTTGGTAAGGCGGGACTCTGTCCCGACCTTTATGACATTTATGTACTCTTAGAGGCTTGTAGACATATGTCGTGTATATAAAAGATTGTACAGCCTTGTCGTCCTTTGTTTTGAGTTTGTAAATAATAATGTTGGCCTATTAGGCCCGTATGCCACGTGTATATGATGATGTAATATGAAAGATATGTTACGTTAGTACTCAGTTGAGTAAGGTACTGGGTGCCCATCGTGGCCCATCAGTTTGGGTCGTGACATTTTTGAGAAAGATGCTTCACGCCTAAGAGGGCCTCGATAGGAGAACTTTGTAATGGGCCAAACAGTCAAATGAACTGTGTCCATATAGAATAGTCGATCCCCGACAATAAAACATATACGCATGTATCAACTATTTAAAGAAGCATTCTGGTTATATCAAAAAAACACTTTGTATCTCAAAGAAGTTTACTATCATACGAGCTCTACACTTACAATCCTATAGGAAGCGGCCTAAGGGCCAAAGCACATCGAAATACCCCAAGACTGCCACTGACAGTCAATACATTCGAGTCATCAAAAATTCAGACTCATAAGACCTCAAAGAGGTACCCCTCAAAACAAAGGTTAAGGCCAATACACTCGGGGACTAACTTTTCAAATAATTTCGGAAAGTTATCGGGAAACAAGTCTAAGTGACAAACCCGAAGGCTATGGCCATACTAAAGACTACAATCACATAAATGCTACTGCCAAAATAATGCGATTCGGAAACGTCCGACTTCCACTATAAAATTAGAGGCTTTCAAACATTGAAAAAACTAGTTAATTTAGGCTACCCCCGGCAAAATAAAAATATAAGGGGCTTCGATAAATTCGGCCCCCGAAAAATCTAAGGGCTTCGATAAATTAGTGTAACGACCCGACCGGTCGTTTTGAGCAATTTCACATTGCTCGCCAGTTCTAGGGCATGATTAGCCCCGTATGATGTATTTTGACTTATGTAAAGCGTCAGTTTTAGTTTTTGGGATAATCAGAATAGATTTGGAAGAACAATTCTCAACATGAAGCTTTAATTTTAAAGGTTTGACCAAGTTTTGACTTTTTAGTATATGATTTTGGATTTGGATTTTTATGATTCGTTTAGCTCCGCTAGGTGATTTGGGACTTAGGAGCGTGATCAGAATGTATTTTGGAGGTCCGTGGAAGATTTAGGCTTGAATTGGCAAAATTGAAAATTTGGCTTTTTCGGTCGGCATTGGAAATTTTTATGTAGGAGTCAAAATGGAATTCCAGAAGTTTGAGTAGGTCCATTGTGACATTTTGGACGTGTGTGCAAAATTTTAGGTCATTCGGACGAAGTTTGATAGACTTTTTGATCGAATTTGGAATTCGGATGTTTTGAAATCCTTAGGCTTAATCCGAGGGTAATTTGATATTTTGATGTTGTTTTGAACGTTCCGAAGTTTGGAAAAAGCTTGAATGATGTTTTGGTATGTGTGGGCATGTTTGGTTGAGGTTCTGAGGGCTTCGGGCGTGTTTCGGATGCTCAACGGGTCATATTTGGACTTGAAAGGCTGGCAGATTTTGCTGGTATTTTGTTGCAGACGGTTTGTTATTCGCGTTCGTGGCCAGGGACTTGCCTTCGCGAAGACTGTTCTCTGAAGTGGTGAATTCTGTTCTTCGCGTTCATGCTTTGGGGGTCGCGTTCGCGATGTGTTGATGTTGTGTTCTTTTCATTCGCGCTTTGGTGGTCGCGTTCGCATAGTTATATCTCTAGTAGGTATCACGTTCGCGAGGCTTGTGCCGCAAACGCGTAGTGCATTTATGGGAGCCGATAGTTTTCTTCATCGCGGACGCGATGGTTGTCCCGCATATATGAAAGAGGAAGCCTGGGCAGCGTTATAAAATACTTTATTCTGAGGATTTCGGCCATTTTTGCATTTTTGGAGCTATGAAGCTCCGGAGAAGGCGATTTTGGAGGGGAGTTTCAGAGGATTGATTGGGGTAAGTGTTCTTCACTCAAATTTGGTTAAATCCCATGAATTTGTCTTGACTTTTATCATTTAATTTGGGAATTTGGGATAAAATTGGAAGAAAAATTGGAGAGTTGAATTGGGGATTTGAGGGGCCATTTGAGGTTCGATTTTGATGTTCTTAGCATGTACAGACTCGTGGGAGGATGAGAATTCTAGTGATGTAATTTTTTTTGTATTTCAAGATGTGGGCCTAGGGGCCGGGTTTGGCCAATTTTGGGATTTTGAGTTTTATTTGATAATTTATCACGTGGGTTTTGTCCCTTTGGCATATATTGATGATATGATTCTGATTTTGGATAGATTCGAGGTGATTTGGGGCCGAGTCGAGCAGCGAGGGTATTGCGGAGTTTATTTTTGTTCGGTTCGTGGTAAGTAATGATTGTAAATGTTGTCTTGAGGGTATGAAATCCCGAATTTCACATCGTGTGCTACTTTGAGGTGACGCACACGCTAGATGACTAGTGTGAGGTCGTGCACTGTTGGGGATTGTGACTTGGTATGTTCCGTACGACTGTTAAGTCGCATATGTGATTGGAAATTATTTGATATCATCGTTTTTTTATAAAGTATTGTTATGTTTTGGGCGGAATGCAATATTTGGCCCTTGTGCCAACTGTTTTGGACCCTTATGGGGCTTTTTACTACTATTCCTCACTACTTTGATTTGAAAGCATATCTTCAGTCATGTTTTACCTATTTATTGTCTAATCCGGTTTCATCACTCTACTTCTTAATATATGAAAATTGTTTGGGCTGAGTTTCCCTATTTTACTGATAGTCCGAGTGGCTTGTGAGGTTGATATCTGAAAGAGGCCGAGGGCCTAGTTGTGAGGATTATATATTTATGGATCGGGCTGCACGCTGCAGCGATACACACACATATATATATATATATATCGGACTGTAGGAGCCCCTTCGGAGTCTGCACACTCCCAGTGAGCGCAGTCGACTATATATATGGTTCGGGCTTCACGCTGCAGCGATATATGGATCAGGCTGCATGCCGCAACGGTTATTATAAGGTACCTATTGAGCGTGAGTGCTAAGTGTGAGCGCTGATTGATGGGAGTTAAGTCATGATTTACTGAGAGGCTTGCCCGATAGGCTATATATACACATATACGAGTGATGCTTTGCCTAAGGGGCTTGTTTATGAAATAACTGTTTTCACTCCTCCTTATATTGAGTCTCTATTGAATACGTTGATTAAATTACTGATTCCACTCATCTTTATACTAAGCCTCTATTGAAAAATATTAAACAAATGTTTTGAACAACTTTCATTTAAACTGCAGTTTTTACGAGATGTTTGGGTTTAATTTATTGATATGGTTTTGTTATTTACACATAGATTTTCATGTTATGATATGTATGCGAGTAACCGAGAGGTTTGCTCGAGAGGCTGTTTATGATTTATGTTTGCCCGAGAACTGTATACGAACTATGTTTTTTGCCCGAGGGACGATCATGATTTTCATCACATTCACTATAAATTACATTAAACCTCTACTAAAATAGTGAGAAAGACATTTCCTAAAGGATTTTACTTAAATTGTAATTTAACAAGTTGATTTGATTTGTGTCCTATTTTGGAAACATACTGTACCCAATGTGGTGCTATGACGTGGTTTACATGATTTCTTACTACTCAGGCTTTATTTACTTTTATTACTTACTGATTTGGTGTACCCACATTACTCCCTACAACTTGTGTGCAGATTCAAGTATTTCTAAGCTCGGTGGCAGGTTCATCGGAGTTAGTAAGGTAGCTGTCTGGCGATCGCAACCCTGCTTTTCTCCCTCTTTATTCCCCCTTAGTATATTCTTGTGATTTTCCCGGTCATATTGATCCTGATGTTGTTAGACAATTGTAATAGATGCTCATGACTAGTGACACCCCGATGTTGGGCTTGTGTATTTATTCTGCACTGGTTATTTAGACTTAGAATATGAGATTTCTTATTGATTAATGGCTTAAAAATGACTTTTATAGAATAATGGTTTGATTTGGGAATCATGTCGGTTAGCCTAGTTTCATGATAGGTGTCATCACGACCGGGTCGGTTTTAGAGTCGTCACAAGTTGGTATCAGAGCCTAGGTTACATAGGCCTCACGAATCATGAGCAAGTTTAGTAGAGTCTCGCGGATCGGTACATAGACGTCTGTACTTATCTTTGAGAGGCTGCAAAATCTTTAGGAAAAAAATTCACATTCTTGAATTCTTATTGTGTTACATTGATTCAGCTTGAAATGTAACTCTTGAAATTCCTTCCACGCGTTTGTATGCGCGCATGAGCGCTCGGTATCAGTTGTGCATCGACGGTTTGTGGTTTTCCCCAAATCGAGGGGCGAGAAGTGATTTCTGTGTGTTGATGTTTGGCCAGTCTGGAGGACTTGAGATCAGGCTTTGCTTGTAGCTTTAGCACTGAGGTGTTGATTGTGTGAGCACGTGCTTATAGATTTATATTTTCAGTAGTGTCCCTATTAGTGGATGTAATGGCTGGATAGCTTTGTGAAGAGTATGATGTGACTGCGAGATGTGTTCGTATGATTTTGATGTGATGAGAAGAGTCTACTTGAGGGTGGAAGAACTATTTGGTGCTTGATTTAAATCTTGGTTTGATGTGTAGCCCCGAGTTATGGGTGTGTTGAAGGATTTTTTTCATGTTTTCTAGTTGAGGGATGAAGTAAATTTCATGTTGTGATATGAGTTCAGACTCAGGAAGATTAAGTGATTGTGTAATAGTTATAGTTATGGAAGAGTATAGAGAGATACTGGTTTAAGGCTAAGCAGGTGGATTATCTCCTGTAGGGTGTCCTGAGTGTGTGTGATCCCTATGTTGTTTAGTAGTGAGTTTTCTTTTACCAGTGAACCATATGTAGTACAATTTGAGTTTGTATTTCTTATGAGAATATGCTTGACTTTTCGAGGATGAATGCGAGAATTGTAGATGATTTGAAACACCAGATGGTTTGTGTTGTATGAGCTCATGAAGGATTTAGTTGAATCTCACTATGGTATTATGGTAGTAATACAGTATGGGCATTGTGAGTTTTGAGTGTTTTGATCTATGGCTTTGAGCCAAGTGGGAGAGTCTGCTATCGATTAGTTGATTGCACGATTATGTGCTACATTGGTTCCAGTTTGAGGCATACTGGTGAATTAGTTGTGGCTTGCAAAGGTTGAGATCGAGGATGACCCGAATAAAGGAAATTTTGGATAGGGGTTGTGATATGCTTTATGGGTGAATAAGAATTATGGAATGACTTGAGTTATTATTAGTGGGGGATGTAATGCACATGAAGCAGGAATTTATTTGGTTTCATTAAGGTGGGGCTACTTCCTTGGGTGCTGGAGTGCCAATGGGGCACATGTCGTCCGGTCCATTTGATCAGTCTAATTGAGATTTAAGCAGAGTGGATAACTCTCAAGAATGGTTCTAATGAGTTCAAGATTTATACATAGCAATTGGGAGTCTTCAGGATGTGTTTGGACTAGAAACTGAGATTTATATAGGAGGATATCAGGACTTGTGGCATTTCTGTATCATCATGGATTCTACATACCAGTATCAAGAAAGCAAAGGTAATGGCTTTAGATTCGCAGAAGGTATCTTTATAGCAGTATCTCGGTTGTGGTACTTTGGGGGGTGCTTCAGAAGAATACAATGGTTTATGAGCCTTAGGGCGGTGTGGTTTTATGCTTGGGTTTCGTGTGGTGAGTCTGGGTTGAGGATTTCGGTATCATGGCAAGGAGAGGTATCAATTCGAAGGTAAATCAGAAGAAACTTGGGCTGATAGGATAGCTTGGTAGTAGGTCGGGTCGGCATAGTAAGGGATATGATTAGTTCTTTGGGTGCTTATGAGGTAATGAGTTTCTACAGGTATTTCATGCCAATGATCTTAGGTTTTTGATGGTTTGCGTAGCTTGTTTGAGATAAAAGGATTCAATTCTGACGATTTAGTTTTGTGCAAATGGGACTCGGAGAGTTCTTGACGATTTCTACCACAGTTAGAGATGTATATTTTCTACTAGCATGAGGAACATGTGATGTATAGTGATTTCTCTAGATGGGATCAAATAGAAAGTTCTTGTCTAGTTGAGTATGTAGTTGCTTGTGGCTCAGAATGGATATGAAGTTATTACGTTTATCATAGGATGGCATGGTACATGCGGTATGTTGTGTAGGGTTGAGATTGCATGTCTAAGGTTACAGTTCAGTTTTGGAAGGAAGGTTATAAATTCTTAGGCAGCATGGACAGCTTCGAATGACTAGATAAATGAGATCACTGATTAGTGTGGCTTAACAAGGGTATATATTTCAGAAAGGGTGATGTCTTTGAGTTATGGATACTTTATTGCTATTGCGGCACTCTCTTGTTTGATCGATTGCTGAAGTTCAGGTTTTACCTTGTGTTCAGGAGTATTCCTCGTAGGATGACCGTGTAATCGGGGAAGTATGGATATTCAAGACGTGAAGTTGAGACCGAAAATGATAATTCGTATGTTCTAATGGATTTGGAGACAGAGAGTTTTATGAGTAGATGTTTCGTGGCTATGGACTGCGAAGATGTTGGCAAGCTGGTCAGATGATAGTATGTGCTATGATTTAGTCATTGTGAACTTTCAGAGAGTTGTTTATCTATTATGGGTGACCAGAGTTGATTTGGGGTCCATTGGTAGGCTAATATGGATGTGCTTTCTGCATCGGGTTGGATATGTTAACTCTGAACTACTATTGTTGGGAGAAGTGCCATTCGATTGTTGTTAAGCTTATTCGTGTTCTGGGGTGATCTATGAGTTACTCTTCTATGTTACAAGGAGTTGGGATTTGTTGGTTATATTCACACATGGTGCGGTTCCATTTGGGCTTGATAGCAGAATTTGAGTGAGATGGGTAATTGGGTGCTGCGTGGTAGATTGCGTATTGGATATGTTCTCTCGGGCTGGTATAACATTGCATCATTTGCTCTCTGTGGTTATGGTGATTCACTGTTGGTACTAGACATCAAATTGCGCGTGGTTTTTGATTTTGACCATAGTGGCTTGAGGTGTTTCAAGTTGACCAGTGTTTGGATAGGGTCGCGCATTGCGACGAAGTTATGTGGAGGTATGATCCTTCGAGTTAGATCTATGTATTCTGGTTCTACGATGTGTGATGGGTTCTCAGCATGGTGTTGTGGTGGTACTGGTGAGCTTGCGGTACAGCTCTCTCATTGAGTCAGTTTCCATGATTTGAGTACATTTGGATTGTTGCTTATTGGTGCGCGGGTCGCACGGGTTGTGGATTTTGATTGTATCGATGTGTCATGTCACTAGAGTGGTCGTGTTGGATGAAATGAGGTCATCGGGATCTAGAATTAATACTATCGTGTTCGACTTCAGCATGTTGGAAGGATAATATCGGGATTCAGCTTAGAAATTTACTATGGTCCTTTCCAAAGGAGAGTGAGCTTCATGAATGGTTGATCTGGGGAGTGGTTATGACTTTCTACGTGTTTCATTTATCATTGGCAGTATACGGAAGTGTTGAAATGAGGCTTTATTTGATAAGATGTTTATTATCGATATTCGGTTGTTCTGAGCAACTGCTGTGATTAGAAGTTATCGCTACGAGAGTTTGAGCTATGTGGTATATCATGTAATTGCATCTGAGGCTACAGGTATGGTTTGTTATAGCTTGATCGGACTTATTCAGAGTATAGATGTGAGATTATGATCTTATAGATGATTTCAGAAGCAGAAATTTGGTTCTAAGGTTTATGGGCTAGGTTGGATTGTAAAATTTTAGTTATGTTGTGTTATCGGACCTATATGGGATAGGGTAACGTGGGATCACCCCCAGGTATGTGCATGGTAAAGTTACACAGTGATTCAATGGTTTTCTGAACAACTCTGGGCACGTTCGAGGACGGACGTATGTTTAAGTGGGGGAGGATGTAATGACCCGACCAGTCGTTTTAAACAATTTCACTTCTCTCGTCAGTTCTCGGGCATTATTAGCCCCGTGTGATGTATTATGACTTATGCAAAGTGTCGGTTTTGGTTTTCGGGATAACCAGAATATATTTGGAAGAACAATTCTTAGCTTGAACCTTTAATTTGAAAGGTTTGACCAAGTTTTGACTTTTTAGTATATGATATGGGATTTGGATTTTTATGATTCAGTTAGCTTCGTTAGGTGATTTGGGACTTAGGAGCGTGCGGAATGTATTTTGGAGGTCCGTGGAAGATTTAGGCTTGAATTGGCAAAATTGAAAATTTGGCATTTTTCGGTCAGCATTGGAAATTTTGATATCGGGGCCGTAATGGAATTCCAGAAGTTGGAGTAGGTCCATTGTGTCATTTGGGATGTGTGTGCAAAATTTCAGGTCATTCGGACGAAGTTTGATAGACTTTTTGATCGAATTCGGAATTCAGAAGTTTTGAAATCCTTAGGCTTGAATCCGAGGGTGATTTGATGTTTTGATGTTGTTTTGAGTGTTCCAAAGGCTGGAACAAGTTTGAATGATGTTATGGAATGTTTGGGCATGTTTGGTTGAGGTCCCGAAGGCCTCGGGCGTGTTTCGGATGCTCAACGGGTCATCTTTGGACTTGAAAGGCTGCCAGATTTTTGCTCATATTTTGTTACAGACGGTTTATTCTTCACGTTCGCGGTTAGGGACTCACGTTCGCGAAGAGTGTTCTCTGAAGTGGTGAATTTTGTTCTTTAAATTTGCGCTTTGGGGGTCGCGTTCGCGATGTGTTGATGATGTGTTCTTCGCATTCGCACTTTGGTGGTTGCGTTCGCGTAGTAATGTCTCCTGTAGGTATCGTGTTCGCGAGGCTTGTGCCGCAAATGCGTAGTGCATTTTTGGGAGCCGATATTTTTCTTCATCGCGGACGAGATGGTTGGCCAGCGTTTGTGAAAGAGGAAGCCTAGGCAGCTTTATAAAGTACTCTATTTCTAGGATTTCGGCCATTTTTACATTTTTGGAGCTATGGAGCTCGGGGGAAGGCAATTTTGGAGGGGATTTTCAGAGGATTGATTGGGTTAAGTGTTCTTCACTCAAATTTGGTTAAATCCCATAATTTTGTCTTGATTTTTATCATTTAATTTGGGAAATTCGGGATGAAAGTTTGAAGAAACATTGGAGAGTTGAATTGGGGATTTGAGGGGCAATTTGAGGTCCGATTTTGATGCTCTTGGTATGTATAGCCTCGTGGGAGGATGAGGATTCTAGTGATGTGATTTTTATCGTATTCCGAGACATGGGTTTCTAAACCCGTGTTTGGCCAATTTCAGGATTTTGAGTTTTATTTGATAATTTTTATGTGGGCTTTGTCTTTTGGCATGTATTGATGATATGATTCTGATTTTGGATAGATTCGAGGTGATTTGTGGCCATGTCGAGCGGCAAGGACATTGCAGAGTTGATTTTTGTCCTGTTCGAGATAAGTAATGATTGTAAATATTGTCCTGAGGGTATGAAACCCTGGATTTCACATCGTTGTGCTACTTTGAGGTGACGCACACGCTAGATGACGAGCGTGAGGTCATGCATTACTGGGGATTGTGAATTGGTCCATCCCGTATGACTGTTAAGTTGCGTATTTGATTGTAAATTGTTTGATATCATCGTGTTTTAGAAAGTATTGCTATGTTTTTGGTGGAATGTTATATTTGGGCCTCGTGCCCACTGTTTTGGACCCTTATGAGGCTTTTTACTACAATTCCTCACTGTTTTGATTTGAAAGCATATCCTCAGTCATGTTTTACCTGTTTTTGGGCCTCGTGCCCACTGTTTTGGACGCTTATGAGGCTTTTTACTATAATTTCTCACCGTTTTGATTTGAAAGCATATCCTCAGTCATGTTTTACCTGTTTATTGTCTAATCCGGTTTCAGAACTCTACTTTTTAATATATGAAAAATATTTCGCCTGAGTTTCCCTATTTTACTGATAGTCCGAGTGGCTTGTGAGGTTGATGACTAAGAGAGGCCTAGGGCCTGGTTGTGAGGATTATATATATATGGATCGGGCTGCACGATGTAGCGATATATATATATATATATATATGGATTAGGCTGCACGCCGCAACAATATATAGGTCGGGCTGCACACTGCAGCGATGTTGTATCGGGCTGCATGCCACAACGATATAGCGCTTGGGCTGTAGGAGCCCCTCTGGAGTCTGGACACCCCCAGTGAGTGCATTCGACTATATATATGGATCGGCCTGCACGCTGCAATGACATATGGATGGGGCTACACGCCGCAACGGTTATTATAAGGTAGTTATTGAGCGTGAGTGTTGAGTGTAAACGCTGATTGATGTGAGTTGAGTCATGAGTGATAGAGAGGCTTGCCCGATGGGATATATATACACGTATACGAGTGATGCTTTAAGTGAGTCTCTATTGAATATGTTGATTAAATTACTAATTCCACTCATCTTTATACTGAGTCTCTATTGAAAAATGTTAAACAAATGTTTTGAACAACTTTCATTTAAACTGCAATTTTTACGAGATGTTTGGGATTTAATTATTCAGTTGGTTTTGTTATTTCCATTGAGATTTTCATGTTATGAGATGTATGCGAGTAACCGAGAGGTTTGCCCGATGGGCTGTTTATGATTTATGTTTGCCCGAGAACTGTATACGAACTATGTGTTTTGCCCGAGGGGTGATCATGATTTTCATCACTTTCACTATAAATTACATTAAACCTCTACTAAAATGGTGAGAAAGACATTTCCTAAAGGATTTTACTGAAATTGGAATTTAACGAGATGATTTGATTTGTATCCTATTTTAGAAACATACTGTACCCACTGTGGTGCTATGACGTGGTTTACGTGATTTCTTACTGCTCAGACTTTATTTACTTTTATTACTTACTGAGTTGGCGTACTCACATTACTCCCTACACCTTGTGTGCAGATTCAGGTATTTTTGAGCTCGGTGGTAGATTCATCAGAGTTAGCAACTGCATGGCGATCGCAGCCCTGCTTTTCTCCCTCTTTATTCCCCCTTAGTGTATTCTTGTGGTTTTCCCAGCCATATTGGTCTTGATGTTGTCAGACAGTTGTAATAGATGCACATGACTAGTGACACATCGATGTCGGGCTTGTGTATTTATTTCGCACTGGTTAATTAGACTTAGACTATAAGATTTATTATTAATTAATGGCTTAAAAATGACTTTTATAGAATAATGGTTTGATTTGGGAATCGTGTCAACTGGCCTAGTTTCATGATAGACGCCATCATGAACGGGTCATTTTTAGGGTCGTGACAATTAACTCTTAAATACTTCAAAGGCTTCGATAACACCATCCTTCGAAAAAACCTCAAGAGGTATTCGATCATGTCTAAACAAATGAAATGACTATTAAGGTTCCGATACATTGAGCCTTCGAAAAACCCAACGGGTACAAAAACACAAGCTATGGCATAACTAAAATTTCACTAAGTCTTTTACCGAAATGAGGGAAAAATTATATAGCAATTTTAGAGGCCGAAACGGTCCAATTTAAAGAGTCTAAGGGCCAATTATAAAAGAGCCTAAGGGCCAATTTTAAAAGAGCCTAAGGCCTAATTTTAAAAGAGCCTAAGGGCCAGCTTCGAAGAAATAAAGGCCAAAAGCTTATGGGAGTCTGAAACTCGTTCTCATTCAACTCGGACCCAAAGGCCCCATTGTTCCGAGCTCACGTCAATTGATTTAAATCTTAGCTCAACGATCATCTAAAACCATAAGGGGTATGATCTTTAGCAATAAAAACCTAAGGGTTTTATTACGAGTCTGAAACGATACTCGAGCTAAGTATTTGAATCACCGGAATTTTCCACAAACGGGGAAAAAATAAAATTCAACACAAACCGAGTATAGAGAAAAAAGATACTTTATATTCATAACGGAAATTTACAAAACATATATACAACGCCCACAAGGGGCCCTTGCACAAAAAAGGAAACCTAATCTATTTTCGGGGTCACACCCCCAAGTGTATTGTCTTCATCTTCAGCGGCTATATCTTTGGGAGTATCTTCCCCTTCGGGAACATCTTTTTCACCTTCCTCATCCCCGGAACCACTCACCACATCCTCGCTTCGTTTCCTGCATCAGTTTCCTGCATCTTTGCTTCGGCTATCTCTCCGGCGAGGTTGAAACCTCGGGCATGGATTTCTTCGAGGGTCTCCCTCCGGGCTTGGCACTTAGCCAATTCATTACTCTGTCTCCCCCGGTTGGAGACCTCACTCAACTCAGCTTGAACGGCCACGGCTTCCCTCGTGTATATAGCAATGGATTTATTGGTCACCGCCTTTGTCTTCTCAGCTTCGGCCTTAGCCTGTACAGCTTCAGCCTTAGCCTGTGCAGCTTTGGCCCGGGATTTAGCCATCTTGGCGTCCAACCCCACAATTCTCCTAGCGTGAGCCAGACCCTTCGATTCAACGCCTCTGAACTGAGCTTTAGCTGAGGCCAGTTCGGCCACAATACTTCTTTAACAGCAGTAAGTTGATCCATGTTCTTCTTCCACTGATGACAATCAGCCAGAACTTGATTTACCTCACCCTAGAGCTGCCTAATCATATCTAGCTTTTGTTCCAGATGAGATATCGAAGTATTAGCCTCCGAAGCACGGCCAAGAAGGCTGTACTCTGTTATAATCAAAGTTACCTGCTCATCTAGCTCGGACTCGCCTTTTTCAGCTTGGGCCAATGAGGTTCGGAGATCCTTAAGCTCCTCTTTCTTCTGGCTACAAAGGAGCCTCAGGGCTTTCTCTTTGACCGAAACTTTCTTGAGCTCGGCCTCACATTGGCTCAGCTTAGCTCTAAACTTTGCAACGGCCTATACATGAAATGGAGACATATCAGTCAAAAGAAAAGAAAGAAACAATTGCAATACCAAAGGTAAGTACTTACCCGGGAAAAGAGATGTTAAGCCTCCTCAAAGATAGTGGACACATCATTCAGGTCATCGGCATCCTTAATCCCAGCGTAGCAACCTTGAAAAAGATCATCCTCGATGACCTTATTTGGATCGGGCATGCACAGAGCGTTGGCTTCATCAATTGCCCCCTCGGAAAAGGTTAGCAATGAAAGGGAGTGACCTATTGTCGTGGCCCCGAGATCTTCGCTTGGGGCATTCTCATTAACATTGTGGCTCTACGCATTTACCCCCTCTGGTATAGTTTTTGAAGATGGAGGGACAATCTCAACCTCCGGGGGCATAGGGGCCTTGTCCGTTTCTTCATTCGGGCGTCCTCACTATGGGATGAGGTTTCCAATTCGGAAGGCTTGGCTGCCTCGACTGGCTTCTTGGTTCGAATCACCAGTGATGATGACTCTTCGTCATCATTTTCTTTATCATCCAGGGAATCATGGGCCGAATCTACGCCTGTTTAAGCAAATCTCTTCCGCAGCCTTCGAACAAAGTTTTTCTTGTCTTGAGGGTCTTCGAGCTTCAAAACCCTTTTCCTTTTGTTGTCCTTCTCGGAATTCAGATTTGAAGGCTTGATACTTTCCCCGATCGGAGACGGCCTCATTGCAGATGCATCACCGAGGCCTATACAGGTAGGCATGAATAAAACGATGCCAATATATAAAGAGTGTTTGAGACTGTTGAAAGATACTTACCGTGGTTCTTGGCCTCCCACTGGCCCTTCGATAACTCATACCACTTGCGCTCATCATAGGAAGAGGTTGAGGTTTAGATCCCGAGCCCTGATAAAAGCATTACTACCCACAAGGAGGTACTATCTGAAATAAGATTGACAGCAGGTAAATACAAAAAAGAAAGAGACTACGAGTGCTGCAGAACGGCCTCAAAGAGCAGCTCACCACTTTGCCTCGAGGTAACGGAGATGCGTGCCTAAATGAATGCCATATGCACTGCCTCAGATCCTGCATGATTAGTGCAGAAGTATAGCATGAGTACATAAACAACATGTACCTAGTAAATATCCAGTCTAACCTCAAAGAAGTAGTGACGAGGGGTCAACATTGACACTTACTATGGGCCAACCCAATTGAAATACAGAAATTCTAAATAAGTATGGAATACGTGAATAATATTAATAACACATTAGCAAGAAGTAAATAAATAAATCTATACTGATAATCAATTTAAAAACCTCCAACAACTTCGGGCAAATAAATAAATTATAACTTCTCAAATCATAAATATAAAATCAGGTGTAATTGGGCTCCGAGCATTATCACACACGATTTATGCCGAGGTCATACGACTCGATCTAGAATAATATGTACAATGCCGAGGGTCGAACAACATGAACCATAGATGCATCTATTATACTGCCGAGGCATTCGGCCCGCTCCACAAGAAGAGAGAATACTCTATGAATATCCGATTTAAAAGTTATCACAAGACTAATACACAAGGAAGCACAATTTCTATTAATGGTCAAGTAACCCACCAATAGTCAAAGTAAGTGAAATTTGGTCTTTACAAATCCCTTATCAAGTTTCAATAAAATTTTGGCACTTACATTTACAAGTAGAGCGTAACAATACAAGTATTTCATGATTTTGGTCCTAAAATTACCTAGACTTAAGCATGAATTGTAGCTACGCACAGACTCTCATCACCTCATACGTACGTATCGACCACAATTAGAAGCAAATAGTAATTTAAAATACCTATGGGCTAAATTCCCTCTTACAAGGTTAGGTAAGAGACTTACCTCGTTTCAAAGCTCACTTTCCGGCTCACAAATTCACTCTAAAGTCTCAACTGGTGCCGAACAATCTGAAGCTAGCCAAATATACACTCACAAGTTCATAATTTAGCTATTAGAGTTATTACCCAACCCGAATTGGAAGATTCTTAAAATTCACCCCAGGTCCATGTGCCCGAATTTCCGAAATTTTCAAAAATAAATGTTACCTATAATCTTACGAACTTAAATATATAATTTCCACCCAATTCCATAATCATTTTCATGGTTAAACTCCATTTTTATCAAAACCTAGGTTTTTCAACAATCTCCTAAAATTTTCACATTTTACATGTTAAAATCTACCCATAATCTATGTGTTAAACTTACATTGGGTAGGAATCACTTACCTTCAATATCTAGGTGAAAACCCCTCTCCAAGAAGCTCCAAAATAACATAAGGAAATGAAAAATGAGAGAAAATGGCCTAAGTCTGGCTCTTAAAATAAGTCTCTGCCCAAGCATTCTTTCTTCGTGATTGTGGAAGAGGCCTCACGATCGTGAAGGCAAATAGTGCAGGCCCAAAAAATTTGACAATCGCGAATGGAACCAGGGCCTTGTGAATGCGAAAACATGACTGACCTACCCTACGTGAACGCAAGGGCTTCTTTGCAAACGCGAAGACCAATAGTGTGCCACCCCACCCAGCTCGCCTTTCCCTTCGCGAACGCGGACCCCTTCACGCAAACGCAAAGTCCAGTGACCCAGAGCTTCACAATTATGAGATATTTTTCATGAATGTGTAGCACAAAAATATCCCCATCCCAAATCCTTCATCACAAATGCGAGGCCTTCTCTGCGTTTGCGAAGAAGGAAACTAGAACAACAGATAGCAGATTTGTGAACTCAACTCCGGGTGGTCCGAAACTCAACGAGCCACCCGGGACCCTATCCAACTGCACCAACAAGTCTATAAATATAATACGGGCCTTCTTGAACTCTCAGAACACATAAAGCAACAACAAAACCAAGAATCTCATCCCAAAACTAAATTGGATCAAATTATGAACTTCAAGCTTTTCAGCTTACTCCGAACGCGCTGAATCATACTTAGACTACTTAGAATGACGCCAACTTTTGCGTCCAAGTTTTAAATAACCATACAGACTATTTCTGGGCTCGAAATACTAAAGGAACCTCGATAATACCAAAACCTACTCCAAACCAAGCTTAAAGAACTTGAAAAACTTTAATGTGCCAACTTTCAATATTAAGCGCCGAAACACCCTGGGTCATCCAAAACCCGATCAGAACATATGACCAAGTTAAAAATCATCATAAAAACCTATTGGGACCATCCAATCCCGGTTCTGAGGTCGTTTACTCAAAACGTTGACTCAAGTCAAACTTAACTATTATAAGCCACTATTAACGAACTAAGTGTTCGGACTTCAACTCAAACCCTTCCAAACCCAAACTAACCATTCCCACAAGTCATAAAACTGTAAATGTATATACGAAGAGTCTTAATTAGGGGAACAGGGATCTAGAAATCAAAACAACTGATCAGGTCGTTACATTTTGCACCTATTAAACAAAAGTTCGTTCTCAAACGGGTCTAGAATCATACCTAGAGTGCCAAATATATGTGGATATCTACTCTACATGTCCTCATCGGTCTCCTAAGTTCTCTCATCGACTGGTTGACCCCTCCACTGAACCCTTACCACATAAATTTTCTTGAACCTCAACTGGTGAACCTACTTGTCAACAATGTAAATTGGCTCCTCCTCATAACCTAGGCTCTCATCTAGCTGAATCGTGTTGTAATCTAGCACGTGAGACATGTTGGCATGATACCTCTGGAGCATAGATACATGGAAAACTGGATGAAATCCCGATAGACTGGAGGGCAAAGCAAGCTCATAAGCAACCTCCCCAACTCGCCTCAGCACCTCAAATATGTTACACCCCGCAATATTACATCAATATTACGTCCTGCAGTATTATATTACAATGTTGTTACACTTCACAATACTAAATTATGACGATGTCTCACCCTGTAATAATGTACGTTGAATTTTTCATAAGGTAATGACATCATTCCAAGTAAAAGATTATTTGGAAATTATGAAGATTATGTTATTTCACAAGTGATGAGTAAATTCGTGAAGGTTAAAGGGGAAGCAAGTCAAAGAAAATAAATTTTCGTCCAAGTTTGGCATGTGGGGGTAAAATACGGGTCGAGCGTTAATACCCGATATTTACAGACTAGTACCACACAAAGTACCATGTGACTATGATAGTGGGATATATAAAGTGTATTAAAAATAAGTAGAATTTTATGTAATTTGAGACAATTCTTAATTATGCGGGTAATTGATTAATTACCAAGTAGCGGGATATTACCTAATTAAATTAATTGAGAAACTTTGGAAAAGATGGAAGTGTAACGTGGCAGCACCCCTCAAAATCCATGATGACTCTTTAAGGCATTTTAGTATGTGACAAAAATGGTATCAGAGCAGTTTTGTCCTAGGGAGTCCACAAGTCGTGTCTCGTAGAGTCTTTGTTATGAGTGTGTTGTGCACCACACTTATAAGCATGAGACTACAGGGCATTTAGGACTATCACCCTTTCTTCTTACACTAGATCGTGTGGTAGAGCTCACTTATAAGAATTCAAATCCCGAACTTCTATTCGTAATAAGACGATCCATACATTTAGAAAGACACTCGATAAGAGATATAGCTGTGAAAGTGTTGAGTTAGACTCAATTTTTGCATCTTGTTATGATGAGTAAATGAGAGGTTAGGTTATGCTCTATAGGAGCTAATAAATATGGTTTAAGAGAAGGACATAATATCACGATCCGGTTGGGGTTAGAGCAACCCAAAATGGTGAATTGATAGTTTGTGTTGGTAGATATTCCTGAAGGATATTGCAAATGTGCTAATAGATCTTCTTGTGAGACACCCAGATGGCACACTCTAAAATAGTACAGCTAGATATGAGTACTATAAAGAAAGGAACTGGAAACCTTGAAGGGGAAAATATTACCTTAGAATGTCTCTCGTCCCTAGTAGAGGGAGAATGTTAGGCAGCTCGAAGAGCCAGTAGATGGAGCAAGGGAAGGTAAAAAGCGAAAGAATGTCTTGGTAAAGCTGCCAAAAAGGATAAGCAGAAATATTAGCAGGAAAATAAGAATAAAGAGATAAGGAAGCATTATGAGTAAGATGTGATACATGGATGACAAACAGTAGATCAAAAGATGACAGTATTACAGAATCTATAGCCAAGTGAAGAAAGAAACGAGAGGTGACGGGCCTTGAGACAACAAGAGAATATAGGCCATAAAGTCATATCCTCATTTCGAGAAATAAGTTCGCAACTCTGACGTAATTACCAAAAGGAAAAGTTAGACCCCAGAGTAATAGAAACCAGTATAGATTGGTGAACAAGATAAAATAAACATGAATTAGGGATCGAGTGATTGATAATAGTCAGCATCATGAGAATTTCAGATTTTGTTTCAGCGATAGAAGAATGGATAACAGAAGAAGATTCAAGAGAAATTTAGAGAATGGTCATTCAGGAAAACGCTAGCAAGTAATGTAAGTAAAGTTAAGTATATGTACCAGTTACATTAAGTGTCACCCTCGCGAGTAAGGAATTTTGTTATCCTTGGTATAAAAGGATTATCGCAAGGCGAGTAAGGGTCATCGACGATGTGAAAAGACGCCAGAGATGAAAAAGTAAAACATCTATATGTAGATCATCATAACACTAAATCTCAGTACTCCCCTAAAGGGGGAATATGGAGTGATGTGGCATTAAGACAGAATTAAGTTGTTTTAGTAACTATGGAATGGTAAAGGAAGAATGCGATAAAAATGAGAAAGGAATGAGATTGCACTTATTCGAATCCTATAGATATGCTACAATTCCAGAACATTATGCAAGCTCGGCGTCAAGGAAAGGAAGTAAGGGTTTCTGCCAGGGATGTTATTGATAGAAAAGAAGCCAGTACGTGAGGTAAGTTAACATAGAGGAAATAATCCAAGAGAGATTAAGCGGAATATGGATATGATAATGGGCCGACGAGTAGTTAGTAGTTGATTCAGGAAGAGCCTAGTCATGACTAGACAACAAGTTACAGATAAATTAGCAAATCGTGCAAGAAAAATGTAGCAAACCCCAACATGGAGAATTTAGCCTCGCAGTAATGTCATTATAATAATTGAGATATATTCAAATAAAATTTGGGGTAGTTAAAAGTACCGTATGAGTGTTACGGAGATAAAAGAAAGTGTCACTAGGAAGACAATCAAAATATTAGTTCAGAAGCAACCCTGCAAGCATAAGGACATGGAGGTAAGCAATTAAGGATGATTATAGGCAAGGAAGGACATCAAAATCTCCGTAGTAAGCTCACAGCTTTACGAGAGTCAAGGGTTCTCCCTAAGTACTACAGTGAAAGACTAGCTGAGGAAATGAGGAAGGAGGCTTCAACCTAAGCACAATGACCTAAAGAGGAAATGGTCTTGTAACAACAGTTTCATAACAACATTGTATGTCCTCCATAAGAAAGAGGAACCTACCGTGGCTAGTGGATGGGAAGTAAAATCAAAAGTAATATTCGAAGATCATATGAGTTGAAATTCTGGCATGCGTAAGATAAGCTAAGTACGGATGCAACAAGGGGGCGGAAAGATCAGGAAAAGTAATAGCTTACATTGAAAGAAAGCTAAGATGGAACGAAAGAAATTATTCGATCAATGATCCAGAATTGGCTACGTTATAAATGCACTTAAGGGCTCACAGTTTTATACAAGCAACATATACAGTTTTAGAAGGTTTCGGTATACGTTAAAAGGATTATATCATGGATATTCCATAACACCCATGAAAAGCTAAACATAATAACTAATAACATGAGCCGTAGGTTAGGAGATAATATAAGTCGACATAAGGGCTGATCAGAAGGAAGAAGAAAATAAAAAGTTACATCAACAAAGTAAATCAGAAGTCTGATTATTGGAAGCAAAAAATTATAGACCTCGTGATTGAGAATATTGCAGGATCACTCTTAATATTATAGGTACAAGTCAGATAGTACAACAACCATATTCTATAACGACTCTACAATAAATCCAATTACAAGTGTACCAGCCTCATAAGAAGACAGTATGAAGCTTCCATTGGATTGTATAGGCACCAGAAGTGCAAGTGTTTTGATAAAGCTTCAAGTTGTGAACGTGAATTATACCTGTGTGGAAGTGAGATCGTGAGAGATATAAAAGATACGATGCAAGATTTTAAGGTAAGAAAGGTAAATGTGAACAACGTACGAGGTACTCAAATGCAAAAGATTGTGAATAGTCCATACTATGGATAAAAGGCTAGAAGCGCGGGGATTCAGCATCCAGGAATGATAGCAACGTCTTCAGTGGAATACCTTCCAGCCTATGGCTTCTAAGTACTGAAAGGTCTAATTAGAAAGTAAAAGAAGAGTTAAAAGCGATGCGATGTCTTGCTTGATATTCCAGAAAAGCATAAGGGAATCGATCGCAAGCTAAAGTATGATAGAGCGGCAAGGTTTTAGAAAGACAAGAGTAAGGATAAGAAGAAGGCAAGTGAGAAGGTGACAAAAATGGATAAGTCCTCAAGATTAATCCCATGAAAACAATAAGAGCTGGTAGCCTACATAAACTCAAAGGAGTCTAAGACTAGTAGCATTTAGAAGAGATGGAATGCTGCCCTGGTAGTGAAATAAAGGTGTGATTGCAATAGATAACGGATGGCATTTGGGCCTTCGATTGAATAGTGATTTGAAGAAAAAAAAGGGAGAAGGAGAAAAGATTTCGCAGATGACACGAGATTAGAATACCCCCATAAGGTGAATCACATTGAGATACTATGAACTATGATTATGGAAATCACTTCAAATATTCCTCGATGCAACGTAAGACCTAGTGGCAAGGTATTACGTAAGAAGTTTTAAGTTATCAGTGGTATATCGTAGATTAATATTGAGGCAAATCATAATGGGTGGACAAAAGTCACAAAGTATGAGCTGAGATTAGGCCGTCATTCTTAAGATGAACAGTAGTAAGGGGGGAATTAAAGGACTGGGATTTATACATATGGGATAAGCAACGATAAATCGAACTAAGAGTTATGGTATAGTATGACCTACCTGGATGCAGTAAAATCATGTGGATAGATAACGTGGTTTGTGAAATAAGATGTAGCAATATTCACAAGTTCTACAAAGTACCGAATGAAGAAATTCAGTACACCTATAGATGCCTAGAGAAGATTCAGCGATGACGCATCCAAGAACTCGGTTAGGCTCTGAAATATCCAACCTCATAAGTCTGTTAGAAAATGACAGAATATCCAAATCTAATGGCCTCTCCTATGATGAAATGAATGCCAAATTACCCATACTCTCAACCTTTTTACTCAAGGCATCCGTAACCACATTCACCTTTCTCAGATGATAAAGGATGTTAATATCATAATCTTTTAGTAACTCAAACCACCTACGTTGCCTCAAGTTAATATCCCTCTGCTGGAACAAATCCTTCAAGATGCAATGATTAATGTAAACCTCACAAGACACCACATAAAGATAATGCCTCCAGATCTTTAGAGCGTGAACTATCGCGGCCAACTCCAAATCGTGTATGGGGTAATTCTTCTTGTGGGGCTTTAGCTGACGTGAAGCATATGCAATAACCTACCCCTTCTGCATCAATACACAACCCAGGACAACGCCCAAAGCGTTGCAATACACATTATACATTCCTGAACCGGAAGGCAACACTAATATCGATGCTGAAGTCAATGCAGTCATGAGCTTCTGAAATCTTGCCTTACAATCATCGGACCATTGGAACGGAGCACTCTTCTAGGTCAATCTAGTCAAAGGTGCTACAATACATGAGAAGCCCTCTACAAACAGGTGATAATAACCACATAACCCCAAGAAGCTCCTGATCTCGGTCGTTGTGGTAGGACGAGGCGAACTCTAAACAGCCTTAATCTTCCTAGGATCTACCTTAATACCCTCGCCTGACACCACATGCCCCAAGAATGTCACAAAATCTAACTACAACTCGCACTTGGAGAATTTAGCATATAGCTTCTATTCCCGCAAGGTCTGAAGCACCACTCTCAAATTTTTGTTTATGCTCCTCCATGCTACGCGAGTAGATCAATATGTCATCAATGAAGACAATGACAAACAAGTCAATATATGGCTTGAATACCCAGTTCATCAATTCCATAAACGTTGTCTGGGGATTGGTCAAGCCGAAGGACATCACTTGAAACTCATAGTTGCCATATCTAGTCCGGAAAGCCGTCTTCGGAACATATGAGTCATGAATATTCAACTGATGATACCCCGATATAAGTTGATCTTAGAGAATACTCTGGCACCCTGCAACTGGTCTAATAACACCGGTGCACCCCAAGGAGACACACTCGGTCTGACAAACCCCTTTGCTAGCAATTCCTCAAGTTATTCTTTCAACTCCTTCGGAGCTATGCGGTATGGTGGAGTAGAGATAGGATGGGTACCTAGAGCCAAATCAATACAGAAATTCATATCACGATCTGGTGGCATGCCTGGTATACCAGAAAGAAACACATCGGAAAACTCTCGTACCACGATCACTAAATCAATCACTGGAGTCTCTGCAACCGTATCCTGAAAATAATCTAGATAATCCAAATAACCCTTCTCGACCATGCGTCGAGCCTTCAGGAAAGAGATAACCCAACTAGATACACTGACAGATGAACCCTTCCACTCCAATCTAGGCAACTCTGGCATTGCCAAGGTAACAGTCTTGGCATGGAAATCAAGGACAACATGATATGGAGACAGCTAGTCCATGCCTAGGGTGGCCTCAAAGTCGATCATATCGAGCAACAGAAGATCTGCTCGAGTATCATAACCATAGAAAGTCATGATACAGGATCAATAGATCTAATCCACGACAACAGAATCGCCCACTAGCATGGACACATATACAAGAGTACCCCAAGGACTCACAAGAAACGCCCAGAAAATAAGCAAACAAGGATGAAACATATGAATATGTAGACCCTGGATCAAATAGAACTGAAGCATCCCTACCACGGACAGAAATAATACCTGTGATCAAGGCATCTGAGACTACTATTTTGGGTCTGGCAAGAAAAGCATATAACCTATATGGAGCGCCACCTAATTGACCTTCACCTATAGGACGACCCCTACCCACTTGACCTCTACCTCTGGGCGGCCAAAAGCTAGTGTGGCAGCTGGCTCTATAATTATAGCCTGATGACCCTGCTGTACTACCTTGCCCCGAAGCCTGGGGCACAATCTCCTCATATGACCAAGATCCCGACACTCGAAACAACCTCTTGGTATGGAAAATGACTGACCCTGTGTCTGACTCTAGAGATCTGAACTCTAACTAGAGGAACCCCAAATTGCTGGTGGACGGTAGGAGCTCTCGGGAATGGCACTGAAATAGGGCCGCACTGGAGCACCCCGAGAAGTAGACATTGTTGTATATGTGGGCCTGCTAGACTTACCCCTCACAAACTGACCTCTACCCCCAGACAGAGCAGCACTGAACCCTCCAGAATATCGAAACTGCTTGTCCATCGGTATCTGCTCATAGATCCACTAACGAACACCCTCGATCCTCCGAGCTATCTCCATAACCCGCCCTATCTCAACCTCTGAGGCTATAGTAGCCTGAATACCCAAGTGCAAACTCGCAACAAACCTCTGCACTCTTTCTTCCTCGGTGGGGAGTATTATGAGTGCATGGCGAGACAACTCAGAGAATATCATCTCATAGCTGGTCACCGATATCCGAACCTCTTAGAGTTATTCGAACTGACCCCGCTTATCTTCCCTCTAAGAGGGTGGAATATATCTATCTAGAAAGAGACATGTGAACTGGTCCCAAGTCAAGGAACGAGAACTTGCTGGTCTGCCGACAAGGTAGGATTGCCACCATCTACAGGCCTTGCCCTCTAGCTGAAAAATGGTAATGTCCACCCGGTAGGACTCCAATATCCCCATCTTGTATAGTTTGTCCCTGCAATGATCAATAAAATCCTAGGGGCCCTCATATCGCTCACCTCCAAATGAAGGAGGATGTAGTCTGGTCCATCTATTCAAAAGTTTATGTAGCTCGCCACCGTAGTAGGTTTGGACTCTTGTATAGCCACTGCAACTGGTTGAGCTCCGCCCACGGGTAGTGCGCTCGGGGTCGAATATACGGTAGCTGCATTCCCTAAGGCCTGAGAGTAGGGGTTTGTGCACCCCATCCCACCTGATATGTGGCTGGTTGTGCTAGAAATAAACCAACCTACATCATAGAATCCATGAACCGTAGAATACGGCCCATGACCTCCAGTAATCCTAGTGCGGACATGAAATCCACTGGGGCTGACTCCGCTGTAGTCACCTCTCCCTGCTCCTCAATGATAGGATCCTCCACTGTATCCACTGGTGGCACAACTAGAGCAACTCTAGGATGCCCTCATCCTCTACCATAAGCTGGAGCCCTCCATCAGCCTCTAGCAACATGGGAAGAAGCTCCTCCGTGGTCGGGTATATCTACCGTGCGCGTTCTCACTATCTATGAGAGAATAAGAGAAATATACTTAGCATAACACCAACTGCACTATAGGAGATGAAGAAAGAGTAGTTTCCTAAAAACCTATAGCCTCTCGAAGATAAGTACGGACGACTCCACACCAATCCGCAAGACTCTATTACGCTCATTCATGACTCGTCAGACCTACGTGAACCTAGTTCTTTGATACCATGTTGTCACGACCCAATGTCCCCTATAGACCATGGTGGTGCCCTACGTCGCCACTAGGCAAGCAAACGATGAACTACTTAGCTATTTATTCCTTTTAATAATTTCAAAGTAGTTGATTCTTATTTATTAAGTGGGTGAGAAGTAGAAAATTATAGTAAAGTAAAGCGTAAGATAATGAAAGAGAAAATACGGTGAAATAAATGCTCAAAACCATAAAGTCTCTACTAGCATATTTTAAAAA
This sequence comes from Nicotiana sylvestris, assembly GCF_000393655.2. Taxonomy (NCBI): domain Eukaryota; kingdom Viridiplantae; phylum Streptophyta; class Magnoliopsida; order Solanales; family Solanaceae; genus Nicotiana; species Nicotiana sylvestris. Next base: position 86,387,914 of record NC_091065.1, on the reverse strand, counting down.
CCCAGTGTCATAAGAGTATGAGCAACTAGTAGAATAAGCAAAATACCTATGCTACTGTCTAAGATAAGATATGCAAAAAGTAAATACTAAAGAGAGAGACTGTGGGTGTTGTAAAACAGCCTTAGAGAGCAGCTCACCACTATGCCTCGGGGTAACAGGGATGCGCGCCTAAATGAATGTCAGATGCACCTGCCTCAGATCGTTCACGATTAGTGTAGAAGTGTAGCGTGAGTACATAAACAACATGTACCCAGTAAGCATCCAGACTAACCTCGAAGAAGTAGTGATAAGGGGTTGAAATCGACACTTACTATGGGCCAAAAAATACAATAAAATAATTCTAAATAAGTAAAAAATATGTGAATAATAATAATAACACATTAGCAAGTAGTAAATAAATGATTCTTTAATTGGTAATAAATTTAAAAACCTCCAACAACTTCGGGGAAATCATAAATATAATATCAGGTGTAATCGGGCTTCGAGCATTATCACGCATGATTAATGCCGAGGTCGTACGGCTAGATCCAGAAAAATGTGTACACTGCCGAGGGTCAAATGACACGAACCATAGATGCATCTATTATACTGCTAAGGCATTCGGCCCACTCCACAAAAAGAGAGAATACTTTATGAACATTTGATTTAAAAGCTATCACAAGACTAATACATAAGGAGGCATAATTTCTATTAAGGGCCATTTAACCCGCCAACACTCAAAGTAAGTGAAATTCGGTCTTTACGAATCCTTTATCAACTTTCAATATAATTTAGACACTTAAATTGACAAGTAATGTGCAACAATATAAGTATTTCATGATTTGGGTATTAAAACTACCAGAACATAAGCATGATTTGTAGCTACGCACGAACACTCGTCACTCATGCTTATGTAGCCCCCACAATTAGAATCAAATAGTAATTTAAAATTCCAATGGGGTAAATTCCCTCTTACAAGGTTAGGCAAGAGACTTACCCTGTCTCAAAGCTCACTTTCTGGCCTACAAATTCACTCTAAAGATGCAACTTGGTGCCGAATAATTTTAAGCTAGCCAAATATTATATGAATTAATCAATATACACATGCAAGTTCATAATTTAGCTATTAGAATAAGTACCCAACCCGAATTGGAAGATTCTTAAAATTCACTCCCGGACCCACGTGCCCGGATTCCTGAAATTTTCAAAAATTAATGTTACCCATAATCTCACAAACTCAGATATATAATTTTCACCTAATTCCATAATTATTTTCGTGGTTAAATCCCATTTTTATCAAAACCTAGGTTTTTCATCAATCTCCTAAATTTTCACATTTTACATGTTCTACCCATAATCTATGTGTTAAACTTACATTGTGTAGGAATTACTTACCTTTAATAGCTAGGTGAAAACCCTCTCTAAGAAGCCCTAAAATCGGTCAAGGAAATGAAATATGAAAGAAAATGGCCTAAGACCCGTTTTTAAAACAAGTCTCTACACAGGTATTCCTTCTTCGCGATTGCGGAAGAGGCCTCGCGATCGCGAAGGCAAATAACCCAGGCCTAGAAACTTTGACCATACCAAACGCGACTAGGGCCTTACGAACGTGAATACTTGCCCGAAATGTCCATGCAAACGCAAAGATCAACAGTCTGCCACCCCACCCAGCTCGTCTTACCCTTCGCGAATGCAGACCCCTTCCCGCGAATGCAAAGGCTAGTGGCCCAGAGCTTCGCGATCATGAGCTCCTTTTCATGAATGTGTAGCACGAAAATATCCCTAGACCAATTCCTTCATCGCGAACGCGAGGCCTTCTCTGTATTTGCAAAGAAGGAAACCAGAACAACAGATAACAGATTATCAATGTAACGACCCGGCCAGTCATTTATAGAGTTATAGCCCCGTTCTCTCATTTCCTACTTCTTTTGTGTTCTTCAACTATATTATGATATACCAGGTTAGTTGGTTCGGGTCCGGAGTGATTTCAGAGTGAATTGAGACACATAGTCTCTTAGTTGAAAGCTTAAGTTAGAAAAGTTGATCGAATGTTGACTTATATGTAAATGACCTTGAATTTGAATTATGATGGTTTTGTTAGCACCGTTAGGTTATTTTGGACTTGGAAGTGCGTCCACAATGTGATTTGGAGGTCTATAGTAGAATTAGGCTTGAATTGGCGAGAGTTAGAATTTTGGTGATTTTGGTCGGTAGTGGAAATTTAGATATAGGGTCGGATTGGATTTTAAAAAATTGGAGTAGGTTCGTGGGGTGATTTTCGACTTGTGTGCAAATTTGAGGTCAATCGGACATGGTTTGGTAGGTTTGGGCATCGTTTGTGGAATTCGGAAGTTTAGAAAATCTTTAGGCTTGAATCTAGGTGTAATTTGGTGTTTTGATGTTGTTTTGAGTGATTCGAAGGTTCGACTAAGTTCGTATGATGTTGCTAGACTTGTTAGTATGTTTGGTTGTGGTTGATGGCTTTATTAGAGTTGAGGAATTGCAGTTGAACTGCTGCTGCTTCTGGTGTAACAGCACCTGCGGAGGGGGAACCGCAGGTGCGAGCCCGCAAAAGAAAAGGAGGAGCCGTAGAAGTGGCCAAGGATGAGCTGGGCAGGAGTTGCATGTGTGAAGATGTTCCCGCACCTGCAAGGATCGCAAAGCGGGCAGCTGGGCACAGGTGCGAGCCCACAGAAGTGAATGAGGAGCTGCAGAAGCGGACAAGGATGAGCTGGGCAGGAGTTGCAGGTGCGAAGATGTTCCCGCACATGTGAAGATCGCAAAAGCGGTGCAGCTGGGCGCAGGTGCAAGAGGGATCCTCAGGTGCAATGGAATTTTGCACCTACAATGGACGCAGATGTGGTCTTGAAGTCGCATGAGCGAAATCTGGCATTTTAAGTGAAATCCGCACCTGCGATGGTATTTCCACAGGGGCAGCGTCACAGATGCGACAAAGGGCCCGCAGGTGCAAAAAGCTTAGGAAGAAGCTTAAAAGGCAAGGGTTCGCGATTTTGGTCTTATTTCCACATTTGACACTTGGACTTAGGCGATTTTGGAATGATTTTCGAGGGAATTATTGATGTAAGCTTCTTGAACTCGTTTTGGATCCTAAATCTTGTTTGTCCACTGATTTCCCCACCTAATTAGCAAGATTTCGAAGTGAAATTTGGGAGTTTAGGGCTTGAGAATTGGAGAGTGGATTTTAGGGATTTGGGTGACCAAATGAGGTCAGATTTTGATAAATTTGGTATGGATAGACTCATGAGCCAATGTGATTTTGGTTTTGTGACTTTTGTCGGATTTCGAAACACGGGCCTGGGGACTGGGTTTGAGTCTATTTTGGATTTTGACTCTAATTTGGTAGTTTTTGTGTGGAATTGATCCCTTTAGCCTATATTGATTGTATTGTATTACTTGTGACTAGATTCGGGATGTTTGGAGGCTGAATTAAGAGGCAAGGGCATAGGGGAGTAGGATTTTGCTCAGTTCGAGGTAAGTAACATTTTCAAACTTTGTTATGAGGGTTCGAAACCCCAAATTATGTGTTATGTGATTGGTATTGAGGTGACGCACATAACAAGTGACAGGCGTGCGGGCGTGCACCGTGAAAATTGTGACTTGGGTGATTCCATGGCACCATTTAGTTAATCTATCTTATTGACATCCATATTTTCATCATGTGATAAAGTAATTGAGCTATAAATCATGCTAGATATCATGTTTAGGCTTTATGCCAATATTGTTGGGACTCTTAGTGGTCGTTTCTTGTTGTTATCCCACTATTTTCATTGATATTCTATAGTCAGTCATATTCATGCATCTTATATCATATCTTAGTCTTAGTTATTTATTGAATCATTGTTCCAGATTAGTTTACATGACATTGTGAGCTCGTGGGTGAAACTGTGGAGATTGATGACTGAGTGAGGCCGAGAGCCTGATTATGAGTGACAGTTATGGGATCGGTCTGCACACCGTTGCGGTTATATTGATTTGTGATAGCGCTTGGGCTGTAGGAGCCCCTCCTAAGTTGTAACACACCCCCAGTGAGTGCAGATGATATTATTGAGGGATGGATTTCCCTGAACATGGATCTTGTCCGAAGTACTTGTTACCTAGAGATGGATCCTCTCCACAAGGTTGGATTATCCTTTTCCTTTGATACTGGGTAACTTATAGTTAGTGTTGTATATGTTCCGGGGTGGATCTTCCCTAGGTTGGATGGCCATATGCAGTTCCGAGTGATTAAGCACTTGAGAGTGGGAGCACATGGTGCATTCTATACATTATATGCATTGGCATATAGAGATAGCTGAGTTATATACCTACACTATTCAGATTTGTATTTACTTTAATGCTTTGAGCTATCTATTTAACTTGAGAGCATGCCTACGTTTCTGCACATTTACTTCTGTTATATTTGTTGCGGTTGAGTTCGTCACTACCTTTCTGTCTAAATTTTTGACTTGTTACTTACTGAGTTGGTGCACTCACGTTACTCCCTGCACCTCGTGTGCAGATCCAGACAACTCTGTTCGCGGTGGCGGTTGCTAATTGAGACCCTAGAGTTTGGAGACTATCAGGGTAGTTGCACTGCATTCGCGGGCCTTTACTCTCCTTCTTTATCATTTGATGTATTTTTAGTTGTTTTCTTTAGACTTTGTAGTGGATTGTATTTCGAATAGACGCTCATGTACTTAGTGACAACCAGGTTTTGGGTTGGATTGTATCGCATTTTGGGATTTGTTATGTTTTCAAAAAGGTTTCTTCTATGTTAACTACTTCCGTCATTATTTTTAAGGTTACTTTACTGTGTTGGGTTGTTCAGCTGAGGCTGTCCTAGTTCCATGATAGGCGCCATCACGACAGTTGATTTTGGGTCGTGACAAGTTGGTACAAGAGCCTAAGTTACATAAGTCTCACGAGTCATAAATGGGTTTAGTGGAGTCTTGCGGATTGGTATGGAGACGTCTGTACTTATCTTTGAGAGGTTGCAGAACTCTTAGGAAATGTCACATTCTTGGATTCTTATCGTGCGAATCTGTTGATACTGGTAACTAAACTTCTATTATTCTATTCTCTCACAGATGGTGAGGACATGTTCTACTGGGCAGGACGGACAACCACCAGTGCCACCAATCGGGGCCGCAAGAGGCTGAGGTCACGATAGATGCCGTGTTAGGGGTAGAGGTGTAGCCCACACAACAGCTAGGGCAACACCTACAGATCTACCAGCTGCCCCAGTTCAAAATCAATTCCCAGTTGTGGATGCACTAGCAGGACCAGCTAAGGCACCAGCTGTGCCCCTCGTGATACCAGGCCTTCAGGAGGCCTTAGCTCAGATTCTGACCAAGTGCACTAGTCTTGCTCAGACGGTCTCTATTTCTACTGTAGTAGCCACTTCCAAGGTTGGGGGAGGTACTTAGACTCTGGTCTCCCGCATACTAGAGCAGGTGGTGCAGGGACTCCAAACAACGAAGGCACCACCAGCCCAACCCGTTGCAACTGTCTAGGATTATATGGTTCCAGTCATGCATGATGATGAGCAACGTAGACTGGAGAGGTTTGGGAGGCTCTAGCCTCTGGCTTTTAGTGGTGCAGAGGCTGATGATGCCTAGGGTTTCTTGGATAAGTGTTAGAGGATTCTCCATACAGCAGGTATTCTAGAGACCAATGGGGTCTCGTTCACTACTTTTTAGTTTACTAGAGCTGCCTTTACCTGGTGGGAGGCGTATGAGAAGCATTGCCCAGTTGGTTCAGCGCAACTTAATTGGTAGGAGTTCTCCATTCTCTTCCTGGATAAGTATGTGCCGTAGTCTCGCAAAGAGGAGCTGCGTAGGCAGTTCAAGAAGTTGTGCTAGGATGACATGACTATAACGCAGTACGAGATGCGGTTTTCTGAGTTAGCACATCATGTTGTTTGGTTGGTTACCATAGACAGGGAAATGATCAGGAGGTTCATTGATCGCATCTCATTTCAGTTGCAGGTGCTTATGACCAGAAAGAGGGTGCTTGGTACTACTTTTGATGAGGTTGTTGACATTGCTCGGCAGATAGAGTCGGTCCGCAGTCAGGAGCGGGTTGAGATGGAAGCCAAGAGGTCTCATGGATTATGTAGCTTTGGTGGTGTTCCTTCTGGAGGTCAGTTTCAACATGACAGAGAACGTTTTATAGGCATGCTCAGACGGCCTGACCAGTTCACCGTGGTGCATTATCTGGCAATGGTTCTCACAGTTCTTAGTAGGGCCACTCATCTCTCAGTGCCCTTCCAGCTCAAAGTTCATATCATGCACTATCAGCTCAGGGTTCATCTATATCGGAGCCTTCTAGCTGGTATCCCGGTGCTTAGGGCTCCCTTCAGTCCCCACCGCCCTTGTCGGTAGAGGTTGCTTTGAGTGTGGATATTTTGGTCATATCAAGAGGTACTTTCCCCGCCTTACGGGAGGTTCATCTTAGTAGAGGAGTTAGCTTTCGACTTCAGCACCAGTTACTTCACTGCCCGCCTAGCAAGCCTGGTGTGGAGCTAAGTCAGCTAGGGGTTGCCCTAGAGGGGGAGGCCGATTCGGTGGCAGTCAGGCCCGTTTCTATGCACTCCCTGCCAGACTAGATGTCATTGCTTCAGACACAGCGATCGTAGGTATTATCTACGTATGTCATCGAGATTCTTTTTGTATTATTTGACCCTGGTTCCACCTATTCATATGTGTCGTCATATTTTTCTCATATACCAGTCATGTGTAGTGACTATTGGGGGATTAGAGACTAGAGTTGATATGTTGCTTCTTAGTATGGTTGACTTTCATATGATATTGGGCATGGATTGGTTGCCTCCGCATAATACTATTCTGGACTATCATGCTAAGACGATGATGTTGGCTATGTCGAGGTTGCCACGGATTGAGTGGCGAGGCTCATTGGATTATGTCCCCAGTAGAGTGATTTCATTCTTGATGGCCCAGTGGATGGTTGGCAAGGGTTGGCTTTCTTATTTGGACTTTGTAGGGGATGGCAGTGCAGAGACTCCTACTATTGATTCTATCCCGGTGGTGCGAGATTTTCGGAATGTATTTCTTGCAGACCTATCGGGCATGCCGCCGGTAAGGGGTATTGACTTTGGTATTGATTTGTTGTCGGGCGCTCAACCCATTTCTATTCCATCTTATCATATTGCACTGGTAGAGTTAAAGGAATTGAAGGAACAACTTCAGGAACTCCTTGATAAGGGTTTATTCGGCATAGTGTGTCACCTTGGGGTACACCAGTTCTATTTGTATAGAAGAAAGATGGCACTATGAGAATGTGCATTGATTACAGGCAGTCAAACAAAGTCAAAATCAAGAACAAGTATCCTATGCTCGTATTGATTATCTATTTGACCAGCTTCAGGGAGCGAGGGTTTTCTCCAAGATTCATTTGAGGTCAAGGTATCACCAGTTTAAGATTAGGGACTCGAACATTCTTAAGATGGCTTTCAGGCCCCGATATATTCATTATGAGCTCCTTGTGTTGTCTTTTGGGCTTACCAATGCCCCAGCAGTGTTCATGCATTTGATGAATAGCGTGTTTCGGCCTTATCTTGACTCGTTTGTTATTGTGTTCATTGATGATATCCTGGTGTACTCTTGTATCCAGGAGGAGCACGCCCGACATTTGAGGGTTGTATTGCAGCGGCTGAAGGAGGAGAAACTTTATGCCAAGTTCTCCAAGTGTGAGTTTTGGCTTAGTTCAATGGCATTTTTGGGACATGTGGTGTCCAGTGAGGATATTCAGGTAGATCCGAAGAAGATAGAGGTAGTTTAGAGTTGGCCCAGACCATCTTCAGCCACAGAGATTCGGAGCTTTCTTGGTTTGGCTGGTTATTACCGTCGGTTCGTTCAGTGTTTCTTGTCTATTGCATCGCCCTTGACCAAATTGACCCAAAAGAGTGCTCTTTTCAGGTGGTCGGATGAGTGCGAGGTGAGCTTCTAGAAGCTCAAGACTGACTTGACCACAACTCCAGTGTTAGTTCTGCCATCAGCTTCTGGTTCCTATACAGTATATAGTGATGCTTCTCGAGTTGGTATTGGGTATGTTTTGATGCAGGAGGGTAGAGTTATTGCTTATGATTCGCATTAGTTGAAGCCTCATGAGAAAAACTACCCAGTTCATGATTTGGATTTGGTTGTCATTGTTCATGCGTTGAAGATTTGGAGGCACTATCTTTGTGGTGTGTCTTGTGAGGTATTTACTGATCATCGTAGCCTCTAGCACTTGTTCAAGCAGAAGGATCTCAATTTGAGGCATAGGAGATGGTTGGAGCTACTAAAGGACTATGATATTACCATTTTGTACCATCCGGGAAAGGCCAATGTGGTGGCCGATATCTTGAGTAGAAAAGTAGTGAGTATGGGTAGTCTCGCATTCCTTCTTGTTGGTGAGAGACCCCTTGTAGTTGATGTTCAGGCTTTGGCCAACCAGTTCGTGAGATTGGATATTTTGGAGCACAGTTGGGTTCTAGCTTATGTGGTTTCTCGGTCTTCCTTATTCGATCGCATAATAGAGCGTCAGTATGATGATCCTCATTTGCTTGTCCTTAAGGACAGGGTTCCGCACGATGATGCTAGAGATGTGACTATTAGTGATGATGGGGTATTAAGGATGCAAGGCCAGATATGTATGTCCAATATGTATTGGCTGCGAGAGTTGATTCTTAAGTAGGCCCACAGCTCACGGTATTCCATCCATCTGGGTGCCACGAAGGTGTATCAGGATTTGAGGCAGCACTATTGGTGGAGGAGAATGAAGAAAGACATAATTGGGTTTGTAGCTTGGTGTCTCAATTGTCAGCAGGTGAAATATGAGCATTAGAGACCGGTGGCTTGCTTCAAAAGATAGAGATTCCAAAGTGGAAGTGGGAGCGGATCACCATGGATTTTGTAGTTGGTATCTCACGGGCTTCGAGGAAGTTTGATGTTATTTGGGTGATTGTGGATCGACTGACCAAGTCCGCACACTTCATTCCTGTGAGTACCACCTATTCTTCAGATCGGTTGGCTTAGATTTACATCAGAGAGGTTGTTCTCCTACACAGTGTACCCGTTTCCATCATTTCAGACTGAGACACACAGTTTACATCGCAATTTTCGAGGGTTGTGTAGCAAGAGCTGGGCACTCAGGTTGAGTTGAGCACAACATTTCACCCTCAGACGGACGGAAAGTTCAAGCGCACTATTTAGATATTGGAGGACATGCTAAGCGTTTGTGTAATTGATTTTGGGGTTTCATGAGACCAATTTTTGCCACTCGCAGAGTTTGCTTACAACAATAGTTATTAGTCGAGTATTTAGATGGCTCCGTACGAGACTTTATATGGGAGGCGGTGTAGATCTTCGGTGGGTTGGTTTGAGCCGAGTGAGGCTAGGCTTTTGGGTACAGACTTGGTTCAGGATGCATTAGACAAGGTGAAATTCATTCAGGAGCGGCTTCGCACTGCACAATCGAGACAGAAGAGTTATGCTGACAGAAAGGTCTGTGATGTGTCTTACATGGTTGAGGAGAAGGTCTTGCTGAAGGTTTCACCCATGAAGGGTGTTATGAGATTTGGGAAGAAGGGAACGTTGAGCTCTCAGTTTATTGGGAAATTTAAGGTGCTTCGGAGGATTGGGGAGGTGGCCTATAATCTTGCTTTGCCACCTAGCATATCGAGTGTGCATCCAGTATTACATGTTTCCATGCTTCGGAAGTATATCGGCGATCCATCTCACATTTTAGATTTAAGCACGGTTCAGTTGGATGGTGATTTGAGTTATGATGTGGAGCCGATGTGTTAGGCCCCGTGAAATTTGTGCTCAAAACCCAAAATCTCGTAGCGCAAAATTAGGACCATGTGTTAGAATATTTGTACCGCGATTCGAACCCTTCGGATTAATCTGTGATTAAAAAGTTAAGGAATTAGGTTTTCCAAAAAAGTGTGTTTCTACGATCCATTATGTGGTCGCATAACAGCTTTGTGGACCGCATAGTCGCCGCAGAGTCGGGCAGTTTGATGGTTAATTTTGAGGTCAACTATGCTGCCAATTATGTGATTGCATAATCAAGATGCAGGCCGCATAGTCATCACAAAGTCCCCTTGGATTTTTTTGTGAGAAGTAGTTCTGTTGTGCATTATGCGACCGCAGAACAGGTATGCGGATCGCATTTCTGTCGCATACCCAGATAGTTTGTTCAGGTTTTGGGACCATTTTTGCTCCATTTTGCGGGCTACATGTCCATTATGCGATTGCATATGCGATTGCAGATTGTGTCGGGGCTCCTATCTTCTAACTTTTAAAACTCGACCCCATCCCATTAAAACACCCATTAGACCTCTTTTATGTTATTTTTACTGTAAATAGAGTGAGAGAGGGAGCTCTAGAGGGAGAAACTAACTCTCAAACCTTGCCAAATCTTTGAAGACTTTCAAGAAAAATTTGCTAGGATTTCACCCCAAGAGGTAAGAACTTGAGCCCTAATCTCTGGTATCGAAATTCACCTAGAATGAGTAATTAGCTTATGGGTTCATGGGTATAAAAATGGATTTTTCTTGCATGCATAAGAGATACAAGGTATGGGGAAGTTGTGAGCTAAAAATATAGCAATTGGGGTATAAGATGATGAAAATCTCTTACAAAAGGATCCTAAAATCACAATGCACACTTAGTGCTTGATAGTATACCTAAACGAGCTAGAATCTTAATCATGTCTCTAATTCTTGGTTCAATTTGTAATTTTCATAAAATAGATTGAAGTTGCTAAGAATCCCGAAATTTTGTAAGAATTTAAGAAAAGCTCTATTGAGGTATGTATGGCTAAAACCTTCTTTTATTAGAAATCGAGCTCCGTTGGTGTATGTGAAAATGTGGTAAGACTTAAATTGGATTGACGAATTGATTTTTATTTCTCATGAACTGGTTTTGCAACTGTATATACGTGTTAGGGGTCCCTCAATATGTTAAATATACTATTCTTGTTAATTTAAAGATGTGTGAAGAATATAAACCATGTGTTGGAATGCCTAGACGTCAATGTCAGAATTTAAACTGAGATTCATGCTAACTATGTGAAATCTTATCCATGTTTATACGTGAATTGCTCTTGCTTGCGCCTGTTATCCTAAATTTCAATATTGGTAGTGAAAATGGACATGATTTGAAAATTACGACCCTAAGTGCCAATGAATTGACATGATATATGTGAAATAAAGATGCAAATGAGATGATTAACAATAAAGGAATAACGCCTAGGTAAGGCGTCCTAGCCGATCGGGCCATGATCGGACACCATGCCGCACACATGGTGGTAATGTGCTGATATTGAATTCCGGAAAAGGAAATGAGATGGTGGTTAAGGTATATGTCTCAAATGAGGCAACCTAGCCGATCGAGTCGTGATCGGACTCCGCTCAAGACAGCGGTGGTATTGTGAACAATGATGAACATATGAAATGCCCCAAACTAAAGTTATGGAAATCATGTGGAAGTTGTATGATTTTTTATTTGATGATGTGGTGTTCAGTTAAAGCTTTGATTATCTCTTGTGATTTCCTTGTTCTTGTATAATAGTTCTTTCTAATAAGATGGTGTTTAGTTATACATACTAGTACTATTCCATGGTACTAACGTCCCTTTTGCCGGGGCCGCTACATTCTTAAATGAATGTAGGTGGCTCCATAGCGGACAGTGTCGATTGCGCGTAGCGGAGTATCCTCCTCTCATAGTCTTGGTGAGCCCCCTTTTCGTTCAAGGGGTTACGTTGCACATCTTTTGTTGTAGATTTCCATTTTGAGGTACAGCCGGGGCCTTATTGTCGGCGTTATCATACTTGTCTTTTGTATCCTTAGAGGCTCCGTAGATGTTTGTGTGGGTTATGTACAGGTGTTGGATGGGTCTATGAACTATGTTGTAAATCTAAAATCTTGTTTCACTAGATTGTAACTATATGGAATCTTGGAAACTTAACTACGATTTAAGGTTGTGTATAAAATGAACTAACAATGTTGAATGTACAACTTTTCCTATGGTCTAAATAAACGAAAGCATAGTTTCCTTAATCATATTGAGTTGGATAGAAAGTGTTTGATAAGGCTTGCTCAGTTGGGTTCACTCGATTGAGCGCTAGTTGCGCCTCCCGAGGTTAGGGCGTGGCACAGTTAGGGCTATCCATAATTTGGTAAATACCGAATTACCATACCGAAATTTTTGATATTTGGTATTTGGTATTTTGGTATTTAGTATGGTATTTGGTTTACATTTTAAAAAAAATTTGTATTAGAGATTTTTTTTAAAATACCGAAGTACCGATACCGTACCGAAATATATATTGGATTAGTTTTAAATATCCTGTCATCCTTGCAGCCCTCAGTTACCAGAGAGCTTCAAGAGAATGTTTCTAGTTCCATGTTATTTTGTTGAAGTGCGCCACCTATTTTAGTCTATGTGGTTAATGGATGTTACCCGAATAGTTTTTGTAAACAACACTTGTGAAAGACTTATTTTGGTCACGTTTTAAGAAGCTTATTGGTGTCCGGCATATTACGGAGATGCAAGTTAGAGCTTTAGATCAGACATACTTATATGTTGATGAAGTTTGTAACTATTATTTTAATCTTATGCTCTTGTTTATAGAAGTCCCATATATGTTGTGCAGTGCTGTAGCATTCATAAGATTGTTTTGACTGCCCCAAAATATAACATTCTGAAGCTGCTTTAGAACCAAATAAACCGAAGTTACCATACCGAATAAACCGAAACCGAAAGGAAAAAAAATAAACCATACCGAATCTAATTAGGTATGGTATTGGTATAGCATTTTAGAATACCGAATACCAAAAATACCAAACCAAAATGTCTAAATACCGTACCGTACCAACCGACGAACACCCCTAGACACGGTAGCTATTTTGGGGCGCTAGGTTCAAAAGTTGAGGTCAAAGGACATAGCTTTAGTGAAGGTAGAGGTCAGCCCGTGGAGGAGGCTACATGGGAGACCGAGCGAGATATGAGGAGCAGATACCCATACCTATTTGAGGCTCCAAGTATGTTTCTAGACCCGTTCGAGGACGAACGTTTGTTTAAGGGGGGATGTAACGATCCAACCGGTCGTTTCATGAGTTATAGCCTCGTTCTCCCATTTCCCACTTCTTTTGTTTTCTTCAGCTATATTATGATATATCGGGTTAGTTGGTTCTGGTCCGGAGTGGTTTCAGAGTGAATTGAGACACATAGTTTCTAACTGAAAGCTTAAGTTGGAAAAGGTTACCGGATATTGACTTATGTATAAATGACCTCGGATTTGAATCTTGATGACTCCGTTAGCTCTGTTAGGTGATTTTGGACTTTAAAGCGTGTCTAGAATGTGATTTGGAGGTCTGTAGCAGAATTAGGCTTGAATTGACAAGATTTAGAATTTTGGTGATTTTGACCGGTAGTGGAAATTTTGATATCGGGGTCTGATTGGATTTCCGGAAGGTGGAGTAGGTTCGTGGTGTCATTTCCGACGTGCGTGTAAAATTTGAGGTCAATTGGACGTGGTTTGATAGGTTTCAGCGTTGTTTGTGGAATTCGAAAATTTAGAAGATTTTTAGGCTTGAATCTGGGTGTAATTTAGTGTTTTGATGTTGTTTTGAGTGATTTGAAGGTTCGACTAAGTTCGTATGATGTTGTAGGACCTGTTAGTATGTTTGGATATGGTCTCAAGGGCCTCAAGGTGATTTCGAGTGGTTGACAACTTGATTGTAGTTGAGGAACTGCAGTTGAAGTGTTGTTGCTTCTGATGTAACCGCACCTGCGGAGGGGGAATCCCAGGTGCGATCCCGCAGAAGCGAAGGAGGAGCCGAAGAAATGGCCAAGGAAGAGCTGGGCAGGAGTCACAGGAGAGAAGATGTTCCCGCACCTACGAGGATCACAGAAGCGGGCAGCTGGGCGCAGGTGCGAGAGGGATCTGCCCGTACGATGGGATTCCGCACCTGCGATGGACGCAGATGCGGTCTTGAAGCCGTAGGAGAAGAATCCAGAATTTTAAGCGAAATCCACACCTGCTATGGTATTTATGTAGGTGCAGTGTCGCAGATGCGACGGAGGGCTCGCATGTGCGAAGTGTGGCCAGAAGCTTAAAAGGCAAGGGTTCGCGATTTTGGTCTTATTTCCACATTTGAGACTCGGACTTAAGCGATTTTGGAGGAGATTTTTTAGGGAATTATTGAGGTAAGCTTGTTGAACTTGTTTTGGATCATAAATCTTGTTTCTCCACTGATTTCCCCCACTTAATTAGCAAGATTTTGAAGTGAAATTTGGGGGTTTAGGGCTTGAGAATTGGAAAGTGAATTTTGGGTATTTGGGTGACCAATGAGGTCGTATTTTGATAAGTTTGGTATGGTTAGACTCGTGAGCGAATGGTCTTTCGGGTTTTGTGACTTTTGTCGGATTTTGAGACGTAGGCCCGGGGGCCGGGTTTGAGTTGATATCGGATTTTGACTCTAATTTGGTAATTTTCGTGTGGAATTGATCCCTTTAGCCTATATTGATTATATTGTATTGCTTGTGGCTAGATTCAGGACATTTGGAGGCCTATTTGAGAGGCAAGGGCATTGCAGAGTTGGATTTTGCTCAGTTCGAGGTAAGTAGCGCTTTCAAACTTGGTTCTGAGGGTTCGAAACTCCAAATTATAAGCTATGTGATTGGTATTGAGGTGATGTACATGCCAAGTGACGGGCGTACGAGCGTTCACCGTGAAAATTGTGACTTGGGTGATTCCATGGCACTGTTTAGTGACTCTATCTTGTTGACATCCATGTTTTCATCATGTGATAAAGTAATTGAGCTGTAAATCATCCTAGATATCATGTTTAGGCTTTATGCCGGTATTGTTGGGACCCTTAGTGGTCGTTTCTTACTGTCATCCCACTGTTTTCATTGATACTCTGTACTCAGTCATATTCATACATCTTATATCATATCTCAGTCTCAGTTATTTATTGATTCATGGTATCATTATTTCGGGTTAGTTTACATGACATTGTGAATCCCTGGGTGAGACTGGAGAGATTGATGACTAAGTGAGGCTGAGAGCCTGATTATGAGTGCGAGTTATGGGATCGAGATGCACGCTGCAACGGTTATATTGATTTGTGATAGCGCTTGGGCTGTAGGAGCCCCTCCGGAGTCTGTAACACACCTCTAGTTAGCGCGGATGATATTATTGAGGGATGGATTTCCCTGGACATGGATCTTGTCTGAAGTACTTGTTACATAGAGATGAATCTTCTCCACAGGGTTAGATTGCCCTTTTCCCTTGGTACTGGGTGGCTTATAGTCAGTGTTGTTTATGTTCCGGGATGGATCTTTCCTAGGCCGGATGGCCATATACAGTACCGAGTAATTGAGCTCTTGAGAGTGGGAACACATGGTGCATTCCATACAGTATGTGCATTGGCATGTAGAGATAGCTGAGTTATATACCTTACATTATTTAGATCTGTATTTACTTTAATGCTTTGAGCTGTCTATTTAACTTAAAAGCATGCCTAGGTTTCTGCACATTTACTTCTATATATCTGTTGTGGTTGAGTTTGTCACTACCTTTCAGTCCAAAGTTTGGACTTGTTTCTTACTAAGTTGGTGTACTCATGTTACTCCCTGCACCTCGTGTGCAGAACCAGGCGACTTTGTTCACGGTGGCGGTTAGTGATTGAGACCGTTGAGTTTGGAGACTATCAAGATAGCTGCACACCGTTCGCAAGCCTTGACTCTCCTTCTTTATCATTTGATGTATTTTTAGTTGTTTTCTTTAGACTTTGTAGTGGATTGTATTCCGAATAGACGCTCATGTACTCAGAGACACCCCAATTTTTGGCTGGATTGTATCGCATATTGGGATTTGTTATGTTTTCAAAAAGGTTTCTTTTATGTTAACTGCTTCTGTCATTATTTTTAAGGTTATTTTACCGTGTTTGGTTGTTGAGTTTAGGATGGCCTAATTCCACGATAGGCGCCATCAGGATGGTTGATTTTGGGTCGTGACACTTGAACTCGGCCCCGGATGGTTCGAAACTCACCCGAGCTACCCGACACCCCGTCCAACTACACTAACAAGTCTATAGACATAATACGGACCTGCTCGATCTCTTGGAACACATAAAACAATAACAAACCAAGAATTGCAACCCAAAAAAAATTTGGATAAAATTATAAACTTCAAGCATTTCAACTTACTCCGAACGCACCGAATCATATTTAGACTACTCTGAATGATGCCGAATTTTGCGTGCAAGTCTTAAATTACCATAGTTAATTATTCCTAGTCTCGGTATACCAAACGGATCTCGATAATACCAAAACCTACTCCAAATCAAATTTAAAGAACTTGAAAACCTTCAATGTGCCAACTTTGAATATTAAACGTTGAAACGCTCCGGTCATCTGAAGTCCGATCCGAACATACGCCCAAGTCCAAAATCATCATACAAACCTGTTGGGACCGTCAAATCCCGGTTCCGAGGTCATTTACTCAAAACGTTGACTCAAGTCAAAGTTAACCATTATAAGCCACTATTAAGGAACTAAGTGTTCTGATTTCAACCCGAACCCTTCCAAACCCAAACTAACCATCCCCGCAATTTATAAAATAGTAAAAGCGCATACGAGGAGTCTTAATTAGGGGAACAAAGATCTAGAAAGCAAAACGACCGGTCTGGTCGTTACATTTAAGATCCTATAGAATCTTTTTGCTTCAATATTTGGTTCCTCCTCAAATATCTCACTACCATTGTGCATATTGTCTCCTTCAAAAGTGGGATATAAATCTCTTAAAATTTTATGTATTTCATCCTCATCATCACCCTCTTCAATGATATTATCATCTACAAATTCATAATCTTAAGAGGACTCACCTAATCTCTCCTCATGGTGATATCAAATGGTATAATATTGGACTATTCCGTATACTATTAAATGTGACCTAACCAACTCACGTATTTCTGAAATTGCGTTACAACATTTAACACATGGACAACATATTTCGCGCGTTTCTCCTAATCTTTAAAAGCATAATCCAGGAAGTTCTCCACCCCAAGCATGTAAGTGTTATCAAGCCGATCATGAATAATTTTCATCCATTGCTTATCAGGTGCCATAATCTGGTGTATGCACAAAATCAATATATATATATATCACTCAACTTAAAAAATATAGTATAGCAATGAACAAGAAATGAACATAAGCGAACAATACCATATTAGTCATCTTTACTAAGGAATATTAATCAATTTACTTTCGAAGATTATTTTTATAATCCATTTGAATAATTTCTCACATCCACCATTTCACTGCCCTATAACCCAAGTAACAATCTTCATATTTTTATAATAAAGGATGAATAAATATGTTAAATTTATAGTACTCTTGATAATTGAGAATATTTTTTATAACGATGTTATAAATAAGCTACAAATCAGAGAAACTAAAAAGGAATTTACTACGTATTGATGCTCTTACGGTGTGCTTGTAATTAAGAAAATAGTACCTTAAATTACCTTTAGAATCTAGTCTTGGTATAGAAACTAAAGAATGCTCTGTCTTTTATTTGTTCTCTTAAGACAGTACATTCCATCTCTACAACTTCTAAGAGAGAAAATTCTATATCAACTATCCCTTGGAAAACGATCATAACGAGACAAATAGAGAACCTTTGTAAGAGTAAATATAGCAACATCAAAACTATCTGAAATCTGTAGTCAATTTATAGCTATAACGAAAGTGTTAATGTTATCTAATAGAAGAGAGGAATCTAAAGGCAATCACATCCATGAGGAATAATAATTTTTACAGTTACACTACTCACCAATATTTGTTCTAATGAAGTATTATTCACAGATGCACCAAGAAAAAGAATACATAAATAAGTAAAAACTGCATTCTTGAATATTCATAAAACAACAACTTACCCACCCTACGTAATCCCATAAGAGTTTATTTCTAATACACCCTCGGCGAAATAAACCAACAAAAGAGAGAAATTAATTATAACGATCCAAAGCTTCAAATTAACGTTGTAGCATACGCTGGACTTAAAAAAGATCAATATAAAAACGTTGCGCCGAGGTGCGTGTGTGTGTATATATATATATATAGCCTAGTATATCAACTTTCTTGACCAAATCTAAAAAATTCCATTACAACAAAATACTTTAGACTTTCTTTATCTTCTAAAGGAATAGACCTAAAGCAAAAGCAATTCTAACATCTGAAAAAAATCAGTAAAAATCCATATGGGTCAACACACATATAGAATTGAGTATTAATTAACTAGTTACCTATTTGCAAAAGGGCTGAAAACACTATTTCAAATTAGAACGTCATCTCCTCACACTGTAGAAAGCAAATCGCAATTGAACCAGTTGCTGTTGGTTCAAAATTGGAGGCTAATGTTCCAAGGAATGGGGTAAATAAGCTTCTGCCTACAGTAGTTTCTAGGGCTCCTGTTCATGCAATTCTAGGTAAGGTAACTCAAGATTTGATGACTGTTAATGATCCTAAGGTTTATCGAAATGTATCTAAGGCTGCACAACTGCAGATGCTGCGCAAAACATTTATGTCCAGGGACAGTCTAATATGCAGAAAGTAACAGATATGCACGAGAGAGAGCTGGGGTGCAAGTTCAACCTATTGCAGCACCTGCTGAAACAGTTGAAAAATCAGCAGGTATTCAGGCCAACGCGGGTACAAAAACATCTCTTTTGAATGCTGCAACTGTTATTGTGGAGGGATATGAACATGTTTCAACTTCCTCTAATCAAGATGGACTTAATAAGAGCACAACTGGGAATGATTGGATTGTGGTAATGAAAGCTCCTACTAGGAAGAACACACCTACAGGCGCGAAGATACAACAACAAAAGATGAGTGGTTCAGGTGATCGATGAAATGTTCTACAAACTGTCACCAGTCTAAACGGATTTGAAATCCAAGTAGATGAGGAGGGTTTAGATATAAACTATTCAACTTTGAATGATCCTAAATTGTTGCAGCAAATAATTCCAACTACTACTAGTGACAACCACAAGCGAGGCAGTGTGTTTTTTCTAAGGATTTGAGTGTTCGACGTAATGTTTCAGAGAACAATTTAGTTGGGATGTTAAAGGGTAATCAAGTACTATTTTCAAGCATTCCTAAGCTACATTTTTCCTATCCACAATTGGAAAAGATTATTAAGGAAACACATGTTGCTATGATGTTGAATGCAAACCCAATGATCAAGCAACTTTTGGTCATTTTGAATGCATCGGCACAAGAAGTTCCTTCCCAAATTGTGGAGGCGTTTGGTGAGCATACGGGTGATTCTGGGCAGCCTCTACTATCAACTGGTAATGATAATGAAGTACTCAGGGAGAGAAGTTAAGTCTTTAGGGCGGTGACCATTGAAAAAATAATTCGATAAGAGAATCAAGTTGTAGATCGAATTCTGCCAAGGATTAAAACTTGGGCTGACCAAGTTGAAGAAGATGAAGGTGATGATTTCAGTGATTTCAAAGTTACTGAAGATGAAGAATGTGATGAGGAATCGTTGCATTCAGTTGGTTCACCAAATATACCAAGCACCCGAATATCTCCAAGTTCAAATGTTAAAAGCAGACTCAACTCTAACCCTCCAGTTTTTGTTCCCAAAACTGCCTCAGGTGGCGCTGCAAATGTGCAGATTCAGAATGCCAAACAGCCTCAAATTTCAAATCATGATAGACAATTTCTTGATGCTTTGGAGACCCCAAAACTGAACAAACTGGCACTATCAGCTGGTTTAAAGGTACTTGAACATGGGCAGAAAATTCCAGGTAATCAACTCAACAAAAATGTTCAATTGCAGGATTTACCTATTGTCATTGTTGCAAATGTGAAGTTTGGCAAAATGCCAAAGTCCCACATTGGTTGGGAGTTAAGTTTGGGGGGGATTTTTCCCCTATAAAAGAAGGCCTAATGTTTAGGATTAAGACACACCTCTCATTTGCCTTCTCATATGTTTAAGGCATTTGTATCTTCTCTCTTTAGTATTATTTCACTTGTATTTTTGGAGTGGAATAAAATATTGGTTGTGTCCGAGGAGTAGGCAAAATTAGCCGAACCTCGTAAATTCTGGTGTTCCCTTTATTGTTGCTTTATTGTCTTATTTATTATTTGGTGGCTGTCATAATTTTTGGTATAGTAGTTGTGACTTATTCACACTATATACATTTGGCTTCCGCAACAATTGGTATCAGAGCCAAGGTACTGTCTAAGTATGCTCTGTGGTTGCAGCATAGTCTGATCTTCCACATCAGAAAAGATTTATCTTGGTAACTGAGTCAAGGTTCTGTCTGAGTATGCTCTGTAGTTGCAGCTTAGTCTGATCTTCTACATCAGAAAGGAAATAATCTTGATTTGTGTCGTCAGCTATTAAATAATATTTGTGTCAAATATGGGAGATAATAAACAAGAAGAATCTACATCAAGTGTCAACAATACGTCATCATTGGCATCTTCGCTTATGACAAGAATTGTGTCAAATGCGAAATTTGCGGTAGAAATTTTTGACGGGTCCGGGCATTTTGGGATGTGGCAAGGCGAGGTTCTAGATGTCCTTTTTCAACAAGGGCTAGATCTGGCTATTGAAGAAAAGAGACCAGATGCTATTGGAGAAGAAGATTGGAGAATTATCAATCGTGTTGCTTGCGGTACCATTCGATCCTACCTTGCTAGAGAGCAGAAATATCCATACACAAAGGAAACTTCTGCAAGTAGATTATGGAAAGCACTGGAGGATAAATTTTTGAAGAAAAACAGTCAAAATAAATTGTACATGAAGAAGAGACTGTTTCACTTCACCTATGTTCCTGGTACCACGATGAATGAACATATCACCAGTTTCAATAAGTTGGTCACAGATTTGCAAAATATGGATACAACTTATGATGATGGTGACTTGGCCTTGATGTTGTTGGCGTCACTTCCTGATGAGTACGAGCACCTTGAAACTACTCTACTCCATGGAAATGACGAAGTTTCTCTCAGAGAAGTTTGTTCAGCTTTGTACAGCTATGAACAAAGAAAGCGAGAAAAACAGAAGGGCGGAGAAGGAGAAGCACTATTTGTGAGGGGTCGTCCTCAAAATCAAACGAGGACAAAGAAGGGAAGATCCAAGTCAAGATCCAGACCCAGCAAAGATGAATGTGCTTTTTGTCGAGAAAAAGGGCACTGGAAGAAAGACTGTCCGAAGTTGAAGAATAAGGCCAAACATAACAATGGAAAGGCCATTATGGATTCAAATGTAGCTGATTGTGATGATTCAGACTTCTCATTAGTTACAACAGAGTCATCAACATCATCAGACATATGGTTGATGGACTCGGCTTGTAGCTATCATATGTGTCCCAACAGGGACTGGTTTGTGGAATTTCAAGAAGGAGAATATGGAGTCATCCACACAGCGGATAACAGCCCTCTTACCTCATATGGCATTGGTTCAATACGATTAAGGAACCATGATGGAATGATCAGAACATTAACAGATGTTCGATATGTACCGGATTTGAAGAAGAATCTCATCTCTGTGGGAGCCCTAGAATCAAAAGGGTTCAAAATCATTGCAGAAAATGGAGTGATGAGAGTATGCTCCGGTGCACTAGTGGTAATGAAGGCTAATCAGAAGAATAATAATATGTACCGCTATCGTGGCAGTACAGTTATTGGGACAGCGACAGTGACATCCAGTGACGACAAAGAGGCAGAAGCAACCAAGCTATGGCACATGCGCTTGGGACATGCTGGAGGAAAATCCTTGAAAACTCTATCAGATCAAGGATTGTTAAAAGGAGTAAAGGCTTGCAACTTGGAGTTTTGTGAGCATTGTGTCAAAGGGAAACAGACAAGGGTTAAATTTGGTACAGCGATCCATAATACTAAAGGCATTTTGGATTATGTACACTCTGATGTTTGGGGTCCTTCCAAAACACCTTCATTGGGTGGGAAGCACTATTTTGTAACCTTTGTTGATGATTTTTCCCGAAGAGTATGGGTGTATACAATGAAGAGCAAAGATGAAGTGTTGGGAATTTTTCTCAAATGGAAGACGATGGTGGAGAATCAGACAGGCAGGAGGATCAAGTGTATTCGCACAGACAATGGAGGTGAATACAAAAATGATCATTTCAATAAGGTATGTGAAAATGATGGCATCGTCCGACACTTCACTGTTAGACATACACCACAACAAAATGGAGTGGCAGAACGTATGAACCGGACCTTGCTGGAGAAGGTACGGTGTATGTTGTCCAATGCTGGCTTGGGCAAAGAATTTTGGGCTGAGGCAATTACATATGCATGCCACCTCATTAATCGTCTACCATCTGCTGCTATTGATGGCAAAACACCATTTGAAAAATGGTACGGAAAACCTGCTGTAGATTATAACTCTTTGCACGTGTTTGGCTCAACTGCATATTATCATGTGACGGAGTCAAAATTGGATCCAAGGGCAAAGAAGGCTATTTTTATGGGAATTACTTCTGGAGTCAAAGGATATCGCTTATGGTGTCCTATGACAAAGAAAGTAATATTCAGCAGAGATGTTACCTTTGATGAATTTGCTATGGTAAATAAGGTAACAGAAGATACCAAACAAAATGAAGGTGCTTCTAAGCAGGTGGAGTTTGAGGGAAAATTTATTTTTCCTACACAAGAAGCAGAGGAGGAAACAAATGAAGATTACCCTCTGGAAGGAGAGCCAGTAGAGGAGATTCCAACTCAGGAATCTCAACAACAACTTGAATCAATAGCAACCAGCAGGCCAAAAAGAACAATAACGAAACCTGTTCGTCTCATAGAGACGGTTGCTTGTGCAACCTCAATTGTAGCTGATGATGTTCCTACTACTTATAAAGACGCTGTCCAAAGTTCAGAAGAAGATAAGTGGAGGATTGCCATGAATGATGAAATACAGTCCCTTCATCAGAATCATACATGGAGATTGGCCAATCTCCCGAAGGGAAAGAAAGCAATTGGGTGCAAATGGGTATTTGCAAAGAAAGAAGGATTTCCTAACCAATTAGATGTTCGCTACAAAGCAAGATTGGTGGCCAAAGGATATGCTCAAAAGGAGGGAATTGATTACAATGAAGTGTTTTCTCCAGTTGTAAAACATTCCTCCATTAGAATTATGTTGGCTTTGGTAGCACAATTGGATTTGGAACTAGTTCAGATGGATGTAAAAACTGCGTTTTTACATGGAAACTTGGAGGAGGAAATCTACATGACTCAGCCAGAAGGATTCAAAGTTGCTGGAAAAGAAAATATGGTGTGCAAACTTGAAAAATCGTTGTACGGATTGAAACAATCTTCTAGACAATGGTACAAGCGATTTGACGAGTTTATGTTGCGGCAAGGGTACAAGAGAAGCAAATACGATCATTGTGTGTATTTGCACAAGCTTAAAGATGGTTCCTTTGTATATCTTCTCCTATATGTTGATGATATGTTGATAGCTTCCAAGAATTTGGAAGAAATTGATAAGTTGAAGATTCAACTGAAGAAGGAGTTCGAGATGAAGGATTTGGGTGAGGCAAAGAAAATTCTTGGCATGGAGATAATTAGAGATAGACGTTCAAAGAAACTCTGTTTATCTCAAAAGGAATATTTGAAGAGAGTACTTCAACGTTTTGGCATAGATGACAAGACTAAGCCAGTTAGTACTCCACTTGCTTCCCATTTTAAGCTAAGTACTACTATGTCGCCAATGGATGAAGCTGAACGAGAGTATATGTCAAAGGTACCATACGCAAATGTTGTTGGTAGCTTGATGTATGCAATGGTTTGCACAAGGCCTGACATTTCACAAGCTGTTGGAGTTATTAGCAGATATATGCACAATCCAGGGAAGGAGCATTGGCAAGCTGTGAAGTGGATTCTACGGTATATTCATAATACTGTAGATGTCGGGTTAGTTTTTGAGCAGGAAGACAATCAGTCTGTAGTTGGATATTGTGACTCAGATTTTGCGGGTGATATGGACAAACGAAGATCAACTACTGGTTATGTGTTTACTTTTGCAAAGGCACCAGTTAGTTGGAAGTCTACTTTGCAGTCAACAGTTGCTTTGTCTACAACAGAGGCAGAGTACATGGCTATTACAGATGCTGTGAAAGAGGCAATTTGGCTTCAAGGATTGCTAAAGGAGCTTGGTGTTGAACAAAAAGGTATCACAATTTTTTGTGATAGTCAAAGTGCTATTCAATTAGCGAAGAACCAAGTTTATCATGCAAGGACGAAGCACATTGATGTTCGGTATCATTTCGTACGAGAAATCATAGAAGAAGGTGGAGTCACGGTGAAGAAAATTCATACTACAGAGAATCCTGCTGATATGCTGACAAAGGTGGTGACTGCGGTCAAGTTTCAACATTGTTTGGATTTGATCAACATTGTTGAACACTGAAGATTGAAGATGAAGACACAACCAAAATTTGTTATTGAGAGAGAATTGAAAATGTGGAATTTTGCCAAGGTGGAGATTTGTTGAAGTTTGGCAAAATGCCAAAGTCCCACATTGGTTGGGAGTTAAGTTTGGGGGGGATTTTTCCCCTATAAAAGAAGGCCTAATGTTTAGGATTGAAACACACCTCTCATTTGCCTTCTCATCTGTTTAAGGCATTTGTATCTTCTCTCTTTAGTATTATTTCACTTGTATTTTTGGAGTGGAATAAAATATTGGTTGTGTCCGAGGAGTAGGCAAAATTAGCCGAACCTCGTAAATTCTGGTGTTCCCTTTATTGTTGCTTTATTGTCTTATTTATTATTTGGTGGCTGTCATAATTTTTGGTATAGTAGTTGTGACTTATTCACACTATATACATTTGGCTTCCGCAACAGCAAAAACACGTGAACCAGGTGGATTGGTGGAACAAAAGCTTGCTAATCAACATCTAGAAAGCAATTTAGATGTTGACATTCTTCAAGAAGGAGAGGAAGAAGAAATGCTACAAAATTGTTAAGCTTCTCAAAATTGTTAGACAAGTAATTTATTTTAGATTTAAATCATATATATCTAGGTGATTAAATGCTCAAACATATTCAGTTTATGATCTTAAAAACATAAACAAGCAGGGATGTTCCTTGCTAACCCATTAAGCCATTAAAAGCGAATGAATAAAAGACTTAAGACAAAACATCAATAGGAATACAATAGGCCTTTAAAGAGAACTAAGTTCTATTGAATAGCAAAGGATGGTGACTTCTTTGATGAATCGGTTGCAGCCTCTGTTTTAAAAGGCACAATTGAGACTCGCCCCGGGGCGGAGCACTCGTTAAACGCCTCTGGGCTTATGTGTGGGGCTTAGTTCCGTGAGACTTACGCCTCGGCTATCGGGGCTTACGCCCCACACAACCAACGCCCAGCGTACTAGGCTCGCCTAATAGAACTTTATGCAATTGTATGTAACTAACCTTGTAAATCCTCAAATTTTCTTAATAAATCGTTGACTATTCAATATTACTTTTTTCTCAATAATAAATCATTAAGTTAAGAGTATTTTATGTCATAATTAAAATAAAAATTATTGCACGTTATCCACTAAGACTGCTATAATAATTAATTTTAAATAAATATTTCATTTAAAAAAATATTTATTTATTAACTTTTGTTACTTCTTTACTATATAATAGTCCATAATTTTTTTATAATTATTTTTCTAAATTTATTCTTCATGTTTACGAGATACAATAATTATTAATTCAATAGCTCAGTATTAGCTAGTAACTATTTGCAAATAATTAGTTATCATGGTATTGTATGGTGAATAATGTGTCACTTTATTAACTTGTTGAAACTTAAAAATAAATGATGCTAGAGAATCATATTTAAATTGTGAATTATGTTTTAATATAAATTCTCTTTCAAATAGAAAGCATATTAAATAAAAGGAGTATTTTAAGAAAAATATTAAATTATAATATTGATATTCTTTCAAGATTCATTACTCGTTAAGAGATACATATAAGATTTTGTATCGAATACATTACTTTTGATGTTTGAATTGTAACGACGTTGCAGCTAATTTGCATATTATGATATGTCATCCTTTTCGTATTATTCATAGTTGAATTATAATTTATAAATATTTTAAATAGATTATTTGTTATAATTTTGTGATTTTAATGTAATTTTTATAATTATTTTTTATTTTATGCTATCTTAAAATTCTTGAAATTAGTAAAATTTAAAGATCCATAGGACTTACGCCCCATGTCTTAGGGCTTACGCCTCGCCTCGTCAGAGGTAAAACGCCTCGCCTCGTCAGAGGTAAAACGCCTCGCCTCACGCCCCCGCCTTTTAAAACATTGGTTGCAGCATTCCTTTTATATCACTATTATTAAAAATCAGTACATCTTCGTCAATCAATAGACTCGGTTCACCTACAGAAATAATCAGTGTATTTTTCCTAGAATACTACACAGCCAGTTCAAATAGTTTTGGCTCGAGATGGGCGTCCCCACTTAATTGAATCAGGCAAAACTATCTTTGACCATTTTATTTTCCTAAATCAAAATCAAAACAGAAATTTTGGAATGAAGAAATTTCCAATCATCGGCAATAATATATTTGTTGTGTGCTACAGGAAACTGAATGAGAAATACATTACTGATTACTTTTTCATCCGAAATAGAAGCAAAAGACAGAATCATGGTTTCCCACTAACAAAACATGAGAAATAAGGAAGATAGGCACAAGAACACTCCCATATAAACACAAGGTAAAGGGAGACTTATAAAGAGATAATCTAATGTATTCGATTATGGTTCAAATCCAACCATGTTAAAGTCTCCGGGAACTCCACTTTTGAAAGATCAAACTCTAATGTATTCCTTGACAAATCAATTAACCTAATTTCTTGTTCTTCCCAAACAAGAAAGAAACATCACCTTCTAACTTGTTCCTTGAAAAATCAAGTGTTGTAAATTTCAAATTGCATAAAGATTTTGGTACTGGGCCAGTGAGGCTGTTATGTGAAAGGTATAGATTTGGGATTTGTCCTCTGAATTTCACGAATGATTCTGGAATTTGTCCAGTGAGTTTATTGCGGTCTAAGTAGATTGTTGATACATTAGGAAGTTCAGAAAGTGATGGTAGGATTGTTCCAGTGAATTGGTTGTAGTTTAATTCAAGCAAAGTTAAATTCTTGAGTTGACTAAGAAATTCAGGAATAAAAAAAAAGTTCCCCATTTCACAATAGTACTGCAGATTAGAACTTACCTTGAGAAGAAGAAAAATGAAACCCTAAATTGTAGAGAGGAACACAAGACCTGATGCTTTACAGAATTCAACTACCCAATTTCAAGTATACCCTAGCTGTAAGCTCTGTTGTAAAAGGCAGAATTGGGACTCGCCCCGGGGCGAAGCACTCGTAAAACGCCCCTGGGCTTATGTGTGGGCTTAGTTCCGTGAGACTTATGCCTCGGCCGTCGAGGCTTACGTCCCAGACACGCCCAACGCTCAGCGTATTGGGCTTGCCTAATAGAACTTTATGCAATTGTGTGTAACGAACCTTACAAATCCTCAAATTTTCTTAATAAATCATTGACTATTCAAAATTACTTTTTTCTTAATCAGTAAATTAAGAGTATTTTATGTCATAATTAAAATTAAAATTATTCCATGTTATCCACTAAGACTGCTATGATAATAAATTTTAAATAAATCTTTCATTTAAAATTATTTATTTATTAACTTTTGTTATGTCTTTATTATATAATAGTCCATAATTTTTTTTAATAATTATTTTCCCAAATATTATTTTTTTCACGTTTACGAGATACAATACTTATAATAGTCCAGTATTAGCTAGTAACTATTTACAAATAATTAGTTATCATGGTATGGTATGGTGAATTATGTGTCACTTTATTAACTTGTTGAAACTTAAAAATAAATTATGCTAGAGAATCATATTTAAATCGTGAATTATGTTTTTACATAAATTCTCTTTCAAATAGAAAGCATATTAATTAAAAGGAGTATTTAAAAAAAATATCAAATTATAATATCAAAATTCTTTCAAAATTCAATATTCCTTAAGAGATACAGATAAGATTTCGCATCGAATATATTTTTTGTTGTTTGAGTAGCAACGACATTGCAGCTAATTTGCATATTATGATATATGTCATACTTTTTATATTATTCATAGTTAAATTTTATTTTTTAAATTCTTTAAATAGATTTTTTTATTATAATTTTTTGATTTTAATGTAATTTTTATTAATATTTTTTATTTTATACTATATTAAAATTTTTGAAATTAGTAAAATTTAAAGATCCGTGGGACTTACGCCCTGTGTCTTAGGGCTTACGCCTCGCGTCGTCAGAGGTAAAACGCCTCGCCTCACGCCCCTCGCCTTTTAAAACATTGGCTGTAAGTGATGGATGATAAAATAGAAGGAAAAATGGGTTGGAAAAATTATGGATTGGGCGAAAAAAAAAGGGAAAGTAATTGAGTGGACTGATTGTGAGTTGGGCAAAAGATAGAAAAAAGTTAACGTTATTTTTTTTTAAAATTTTTAATGACCGGATTTATGACTTTTAAGGACCCAATATTATCCATTTGTTAATATCGAACTAAAAATTAACTTTAGCAATCGGAAAAAAGTGATCGCTATATATACACCCATAACGACCGAATTTATGTCCCTTCGTTAAAATGGTCGTTAAAAGTCAAAATTCTTGTAGTGTTGGTTAGGAATAGAAATCTCAAAAAGGCAAGGAAAGCCTACAATCATTTCTCAAATCAAACAAAGCTTAGGATTTAACCTTGAAGCACATTCGGAGAAAGTTCTAGACCATTCGCACGGATACTTGGACTAGCAACAATTCATCTCATCACTCATGCAACTAGATCGTAAACAATGATAGAGTCGAGAGCCTATAACAACCACTTTCAAGTTTAAAAATCACTACGGTCCAATAAACCACTCAATGATTACCAAAGTCAACTCAAGAGTTTCAAAGTCAGTAACTAAATATATTTCTTTCAAAAACCTTGTCTCTAACCATAAACACGTAGTTAAGTGTGTTGGTACCAAATAAAGCATGATTAACTCTTCGAGAATGACTTTATTAGGCCTTTTTATTGATTACTACTACTATTATTATTGTTATCTAAACACAAAAACGGATTCATTCCCTTAAGAAGGTTGTCGCGCCATCCATCATTGGGACGAGTCACCCAGTTTAAAAAAAACTACATTTGAAAAGAATCGTGGAGTTAAGAAAATCAAAGGCTTATTATCTACTAAGGCATAAAAAGAAGCTACTTAACAAAACAAGAACTAAAGTGGAAAAATAATGAAACTAATGAATAATAACTATTAAAAATAGATAAATACAAATAAGAAAAGAACGAGAATCATCAAATTATTACAGTCCAAATGTGTCCAAAATGTGTCAAAGTATCAAATAAACTCCATCCCCGAATAAAAGTAAGCATTGTCCCTAATGCTTAGCAAAATAAAAGTGAAAGAAGAGAGGGTGAAGAAAACTCCCTAAGTATCCTTGGACATCTCAGTGTCCCCATCAACATCATCTCCCTCACGATCAGCCAACTGTATCTCATCGTCGTCATATCTAGGCGTGGCGGGAGAGGTGAACATTGCACGTACTGCCTCAGCAATATCGGTAGCAAGGTCTGGCTCCTCAGACTAGCCAGTTGGTGCCACCGGTGCTAATGGATTTGGGACGGACTGGTGCGGGTCATGCAGCGTATCAATGGGTAGGTCTCTTGTCATGACCCTAAAATCGAACCGGCCGTGATGGCGCCTATCGTGAAACTAGGCCAGCCGATACAAATTCCAAATCAAACTATTAATTCATAAAAGACAATTTTAAGCTATCAATTGGCAATATCTCATAACATGAGCCTAAATAACCAGTGCGGAAGAAAATAACACAAGCCCGACATCGGGTGTCACAAGTCACGAGCAACTACAAGGTTTGTCAAAGCACAATAAAATATATCAAAGTCTGAGAACAATACTAATATAATCTAAGGAAGATAAGATGGAGAAGAGCAGGGATGCGAACGTCGTGTAGCTACCTTGCCGACTCCAAGACCTGCTGAATGGATGATCAGCGCTTGTTATCAAGACCCGCAACTCCTAGATCTGCACATAAGGTGCAGGGAGTAATGTGAGTACGCCAACTCAGTAAGTAATAAAAGTAAATGAAAGCTGAGTAGTAAGAAAACAGATAATTCCACGTCATAGCACTACAACAAAACAATATGTTTCCAAAATAGTACAGAACTAAATTATCTCATGAAAACTCAATTTCAGTAAAACCTTTTAAAAACAACCTTCGATAGTTTTTCAAACAAGTGGTGGAACAGTGATTAAAGATGATGAAAACATAAATAGACCCTCGGGGCAAGACATGTATCATAAACCGCCCCTCGGGCATATCATCAGTCAAAACCAATCCCTCCGGCTACCTCACAATCACTCAAAATCGGCCCCTCAGGAAACAACATGAATCAAGATTAGCCCCTCGGTCAACATTACATCACTCACACTGGGTACCTGCGCTCACTAGGGTTGTACAAACTCCGAAGGGGCTCCTACAGCCCAAGCGCTATCACAAGACATCTCGTGGCATAATAAATCACGCCCTCAGCCTCTCATATATCACAAAACAGTACAACCTGTTGTGGCGCGCAGCCCGATCCCATAATATCCTCACAACACAGGCTCTCGGACTCACTTAGTCAGAAACCTCTCAAGCTACTCGAGCCAACAGTAAAATAGGGTGCTCAGCCCAAAAATATCATTATAGTATCAAAACAGAGTAAATAAGGCTGAGTTATGAAATCAGTAAAACACAACATGACTGAGTACAGATATTAAACCAAAATAGTGAGGAATAGTATAAAAAGACCCTAAGGGTCCAAACAGTTGGCACGAGGCCCTAATATGGCATTCAGCCCAAAGCACAGTAATACCTTCCAAAGCACAATAGTATCAAATAGTTTTCAGTCAAATATGCGACATAATAGTCGTACGGAATGGACCAAGTCATAATCCCTAACGGTGCATGCCCCAACGCTCATCATCTAGCATGTGCATCACCTCAAAGTAGTGAAACGATGTGAAATCCGGAGTTTCATACCCTCAGGACAATATTTATAATCATTACTTACCTTAAACCGGTCCAAAATCTAATCCGCGATGCCTTTTCCTCTCGACTCGGCCTCCAAATGCTCCGAATCTAACCAAAATTAGTATATTATCATCAATATACGCTAAAGGAATGAATTCCATATAAAAATTATCAAATTAGACCAAAAATTCCGAATTTGGCTCAAACCCGGCCCCGGGCCCACGTCTTAGAATCCGATAAATATTGTAAAACTAGAAAGCCCATTCACTCATGAGTCTACCCATATAAAATTCACCAAAATCCGACATCAAATGGCCATCTAAATCCCCAAAATCAACTCTCCAAATTTTCTTCCATTTTCCCCAATTTTCCCCCCAAATTCCAAAATTAAATGATACAAATCAAGACATAATCATGGAATTTAACCAAATTTGAGTGAAGAACATTTACCCTAATCACTCCTCTGAAAATCCCCTTCTCCCGAGATCTCTATTGAATTTTGGAACTATGAACTCAAACCCTCGTTTTTAAACTTAAACATTCTGCCCAGGAATTTCCTTCATCGCGATCGCGGAAATTGCCTCGCGATTGCGAAGCACAAAAAGGACTGCACCTCATATTAACCTTACGCGATCGCGTAAACATCCAAGCGTTTGCGAACCTCAGCCACCCAGACCTATGCGATCGCAACCTGCTTCACGTGGTCGCATAGGAAAACCACCTTCACTTATCACCAGCTCACTTGCTTCTACGCGAACGCGACCCTGGCCACGCGTTCGCGAAGCACAACATCTCACACATACGCGATCCCGGCCTCATCTTTGCGATCACGTAGAACAACTCCACATCTGCCCCAATTAAGCCTACGCGATCGCGAACTACTCTTCGCGATCGTGAAGAGCAAAACATAGAATACCAGCAAAATCTACTAACTCTTCAAGTCCAAAAATGTCCCATTGGGCTTCCAAAACATACCCGAGGCCCTGGGGACCTCAACCAAACATACCAACACATTCCATAACATCATTCAAACTTAGTCGAACCTTTGAATCACTCAAAACAACAACAAACCACCAAATCAACCTCAGATTTAAGCTTAAGAACTTAGAAACATTCAAATTCCACAAACAATGCCGAAACCAATCAAATCACCTCCGAATGACCTGAAATTATGCACACACGTCACAAATGACACTATGGACCTACTCTAATCTCTGAAATTCTATTTCGAACCCGATATCAAGATTTCCAATGCCGATCGAAAACTTTAAATTTCCAATTTTGCCAATTCAATCCTAATTCTACCA
This sequence comes from Nicotiana sylvestris, assembly GCF_000393655.2. Lineage (NCBI taxonomy): Eukaryota > Viridiplantae > Streptophyta > Magnoliopsida > Solanales > Solanaceae > Nicotiana > Nicotiana sylvestris. The sequence continues at coordinate 86,355,449 of NC_091065.1, read as the reverse complement.
TGGACCTCCAAATTACACTCCGAACAAGCTCTGAAGTACCAAATCACCTAACGAACCTATCCGAACCATAAAAACCAAATTCCGAGATCATTTAATCACAAGTCAACTTCCGGTTGACTTTTCCAACTAAAGCTTCCAAATAAGAGAGTAAGTGTCTCATTCCACTCTAAGATCACTCTGAACACAACACAACTAACACAATATGATGAAATACGATTGAACAACACACAAGGAAGCATAAATGGGGGAAATAGAGCGGTACCTCATGAAACAACCGGCCGGGTCATTACATCCTCCTCCTCTTAAACAAACATTCGTCCTCGAACGAGTCAAGAAACATACATGAAGCCTCAAATAGGTGTGGATATTTGCTCTGCATCTACTCGGTCTCCGAAGTGGCCTCCTCCATGGGCCGACCTCTCCACTGCACTTTCACTTACGCTATATCTTTTGATCTCAACTTTCGGACCTGCCGCTCAAAAATTGCCACTAGCTCCACATCATAAGTCAAATCACCGTCTGACTAAACCATGCTGAAATCCAAAACATGAGATGGATCGCTAAAATACTTTCGAAGCATAGAAACATGAAATAGCGGATGCACACTCGACAAGCTAGGTGGAAAAGCCAGCTCATAAGACACCTCCACAATCCTCCGAAGAACCTCAAAAGGCCCAATGAACCGAAGACTCAATTTACCTCTCTTGCCAAATCTCATAACACCCTTCATGGGTGAAACCTTTAGTAAAACCTTCTTCCCAACCATATAAGACATATCACGAACCTTCCTATTAGTATAAACTCGATTGCACTATACGAAGCTGCTCTTGAATCACTTTCACCTTGTCCAAAGAATCCTGTGCCAAGTCTGTACCTAAAAGCATGGCCTCGTCCGGCTCAAACCAACCTACTGGAGATCTATACCATCTTCCATATAAATCTCATATGGAGCCATTTGAATACTCGACTAATTATTGTTGTTATATGCAAACCCCGCGAGCGGTAGAAACTGATCCCATGAACCCCCAAAATCAATGACACAAGCGCACAACATGTCCTCCAATATCTGAATGGTGCGCTAGGACTGCCCGTCCGTCTGAGGGTGAAAAGTTGTGCTCAACTCAACCTGAGTACCCAACTCACTCTGCACGGCCCTCCAAAACTGCAAAGTGAACTGAGTACCTCTATCTCAAATGATGGAAACTGGGACACCATGCAAGCGAACAATCTCTCAGATATAAATCTCTACTAACCACTTTGAAGAATAGGTAGTACACACAGGAATAAAGTGTGCGGACTTGGTCAGCCCATCCACAATCACCCAAATAGCATCGAACTTCCTCCAAGTCCGTGGGAGCCCAACTACAAAATCCATGGTGATCCACTCCCACTTCCACTCTGGAATATCTAATCGCTGAAGCAAGCTTTGCGGTCTCTGATGTTCATATTTCACCTATTGAACAATTGAGACACCGAGCTACAAATACCACTATATCCTTCTTCATTCTCCTCCACCAATAATGCTATCTCAGATCCTGATACATCTTCGCGACACCCTAATAGATAGAATACCGTGAGCTAAGGGCCTCCTACAGAATCAACTCCCGAAGCCCATCTACATTGGGCACACATATCCGGCCATGCATCCTCAATACTCCATCATTACCAATAGTCACATCTCTGGCATCATCGTGCTAAACTTTTTCCTTGAGGACAGCCAATTGAGTATCATCATACTGGCGCTCTCTGATGCAATCAAACAAGGAAGACCGAGAAACCACATAAGCTAAGACCCGACTGTGCTCCGAAATATCCAACCTCACAAGTCGATTGGCCAAGGCCTGAACATCAACTGTAAGAGGCCTCTCCCCAACATGAATATATGCCAAACTGCTCATACTCACCGTCTTCCTACTCAACGTATCGGCCACTATATTGGCCTTCCCCGGATGGTACAAGATAGTGATAGCATAGTCCTTTAGCAACTCCAACTATCTCTGCTGCCTCAAATTGAGATCCTTCTACTTGAACAAGTGTTGGAGGCTACTATGATTAGTAAACACCTCACATGACACACCATATAGATAATACCTCCAAATCTTCAACGCGTGAACAATGTCAGCCAAATCTAGATCACAAACAGGGTAGTTTTTCTCATGGGGCTTCAACTGACGAGAAGCATAAGCAATCACTCTACCTCGTACATCAACATACACCCAATACCAACTCTCGAAGCATCACAATACACTGTATATGAACCTGAAGCTAATGGCAAAGCTAACACTACAGTTGTGGTTAAGGTTGTCTTGAGCTTCTGAAAGCTCGCCTCACACTGATCCGACCACATGAATGGAGCACCCTTCTGAGTCAATTTGGTCAAGGGTAATGCAATAGATGAAAATCCCTGAATGAACCGATGGTAATAACCCGCCAAACCAAGAAAGTTGCGAATCTCTGTGGCTGAAGATGGTTTGGGCCAACTTTGGACCACCTCTATCTTCTTTGGATCAACCTGAATACCCTTGCTGAATACCACATGTCCTAAGAAATCCATTGAACTGAGCCAAAACTCGCACTTGTAGAACTTTGCATAAAGCTTCTCTTCTCTCAACTGCTGCAATACTACTCTCAAATGCTTCGTGTGCTCCTACTGACTATGCAAGTACACCAGAATATCATTAATGAATATAATGACAAACGAGTCAAGATAAGGCCAAAACACATTGTTTGCCAAATGCATGAACACTGCTTGGGCATTGGTCATCCCAAAATTGATCACAAAGAACTCATAATGACCATATCGGGTCCTGAAAGTCGTCTTAAGTATGTATGAGTCCCTGATCTTCAACTGGTGATACCCTGAACGGAGATCAATCTTGGAGAACACTCTCGCTCCCTGAAGCTGGTCAAATAAATCATCTATATGAGGCAAATGATACTTGTTCTTAATTGTAACTTTGTTCAGATGCTTGCAATCAATGCACATCCTCATAGTACCATCCTTCTTCTTCATGAATAGAAAACCCCTTATCAAGGAGTTCCTGAAGCTGCTCCTTCAACTCCACGACGACATACTAGGTCAAATAAACCCCTTATCAAGGAGTTACTGAAGCTGCTCCTTCAACTCATTCAACCCCGCTGGTGCCATACGATATGGTGGAATAGAAATGGGCTGAGTACCCGACACCAAATCAATACCAAAGTCAGTATCCCTGTCCGGTGGCATGCCCGACAAGTCTGAAGGAAACACACCCAGAATGTCCCTCACTATCCGGACTGAATCAATGGTAGGAGTCTTTGCACTGACATCCCTCACAAAGGCCAAGTAAGAAAGACAACCCTTCCCAACCATCCGCTGGGCCTTCAAAAATGAAATCACCCTATTGGGAACAAATTCATTCGAACCTCGCCACTCAATCTGTGGCACACCCGGCATAGCTAACGTCACTATCTTAGCATGATAGTCCAAAATAGCATAGCACAGAGATAACTAATCCCTGCCCAATATCACATCAAAATCAACCATACAAAGCAACAAAAGGTCCACTCGGGTCTCCAAACCACCAATAGTCACCACGCACGACCGATATACGCGGTCCACAATAATAGTATTGCCCACTAGAGTAGATACACGAATAGATGAAACAAAAGACTCACAGGGCGTATCCAAATAATGAGCAAAATATGATGTCACATATGAAAAAGTGGAACCAGGATCAAATATACAGAGTCATCTATGTGGCAAACTAAGACAATACCTGTAATCACCGCATCTAAAGCAATAACATTTGGTCCGACAGGGAGTACATAGAAACAGGTTTGACCATCACCTGATCGACCTCCCCCTCTGGGGCGACCCCTAGATGACTGTCCTCCACCCCGAGCTGGGTGGGTGGGTGGTGAAGTAACTGGTGCCGAAGTCGATGGCTGACTCCTCTGCTGAGATGGACCCCCAAGATGTCGAGGACACTATCTCCACATATGCCCCAACTCTCCATACTCATAACAACCCCCCCTGGTGCTTGAGATGGGGATTGAAGGGAACCCCTAGCACCGAGATGACTAGCAGAAAAACATGGCATGGAAGAGCCCTGAACTGATGGAGAACGGGATGAACTCTGGGGTTGAAGGGCACTGAGTAATGAATGGCTCTAATTAGAACAGTAAGAACAATGGTCCGATGATTCCCCATGATAAACTGGGTGAGCTGACTGAGCATGCTTGAACAGGCAGCCTCTACCGTGCTGGAACTGACCCCCATGAGGGGCACCACTGAATCCAACCTGACCACGAGGCCTCTTAGTCTCCCTATCAATCCTCTCCTGACCACAAACCATCTCAATCTATCGAGCTATGTAAACAACCTCATCAAAGGTAGCACCAGATACTCTCTCTCCAGTCATGAGCAACCAAAGCTGAAAACCGAGGCCATCTATAAATATCTTGATCCTCTCTCGGTCTGTGGGAACCAACCAGACTACATGACAAGCCAACTCGAAGAACCGGATCTCATACTGTGTAACAAACCTATCACCCTAACGAAGCTACTTGAACTACCTGCGCAACTCCTCTCAGCGAGACTCAGGTACAAACGTCTCCAAGAAGAGAACGGAGAACTGATTCAAAGAAAGGGGCGTTGCGCCAACCAGCCTACGCCACTCATAAGTTGCCAACCCACTAAGTGCAGCCCCGGAGAACTAGAAAATAGTGAACGAGACCCCACTGGTCTCCAGAATACCTGTGGTCCGAAGCATCTTTTGACACTTAGCTAGGAAACCATGTGCATCCTCACCCTCAGCACCACTAAATGACGGAGACTGAAGTATACCAAACCTCTCCAATTTGCGCTGCTCGTCTTCTAGCATAACATGAGCTACATAGTCCTGAGGAGCTGCAATCGGCTAGGTTAGAGGTGCCCCTAGTGTCTGAAGTCCCAGCACGACCTGCTTAGATGTGCGAGCGGTGGGAGTATAAGTGCCTCCCCAGCCTGAGAAGTAGTTGTGGCCGTAGTAACTGAGACTGCCTGAGCGAGGCCAGTGCACACTAATAAAATCTGGGCTAGGTCCTCCTGAAGGCCTGGGATAACAATAGGCACACCCGGTGCCTGAGCTGGTACTGCTGTAGCATCCGCAATTGGGACCTGATCCTGAACTGGGGCAGTTGGTGGATCTGCAGGTGCTACCCTAACAGCTGTGCGGACTACACTCCTGCCCCTACTGCGGCCTCGACCGCGTTCTCAGCCTCTAGTGGCCCCAACTAATGGTACAGAAGTTTAGTTACCAGAATAAGTAGATTCGCACAAGAGGAATTCAAGAATGTGAAGTTTTTCCTAAAGGTTTTACAGCCTCCCGAGGAAAGTACAAACGTCTTTGTATCGATCTGCGAGACTCTACTAAACCCGCTCATGACTTTTGAGACCTATGTAACCTAGGCTCTGATACCAACTTGTCACGACCCTAAAACCGAACCGGTCGTGACGGTGCCTATCGTGAAACTAGGCCAGCTGACACAAATCCCGAATTAAACTATGAATTCATAAACGACAGTTTTAAGCTATAAATTGGCAATATCTCATAACAGGGGCCTAAATAACCAATGCAGAAGAAAATAACACAAGTCCGACATCGGGATGTCACAAGTCACGAGCAACTACAAGGTCTGTCTAAGTACAATAAAATCTATCAAAGTCTGGGAACAATACTAATATAATCTAAGAAAGATAGGAGAGAGAAGAGCAGGGCTACGAACGTCGTGCAGCTACCTTGCTGACTCCAAGACCTGCTAAATGGACGATCATCGCTTGCTATCAAGACCCGCAACTCCTGGATCTGCACACAAGTGCAGGGAGTAATGTGAGTACGCCAACTCAGTAAGTAATAAAAGTAAATGAAAGCTGAGCAGTAAGAAAAAAGATAATTCCATGTCATAGCACTACAACAAAACAGTATGTTTCCAAAACAGTACACAATTCAATTATCTCATGAAAACTCAGTTTCAGTAAAACCTTAAAACAACCTTCAATAGTTTTTCAAACATGTGGTGGAACAGTGAGTAAAAATGATGAAAACATAAACAACCCCTCGCGCAAGACATGTATTATAAACCGCCCCTCGGGCATATCACTAGTCAAAACCAGCCTTTCGGGCTACCTCACATCACTCATAATTGGCCCCTCGGGAAATAACATAAATCAAGATCAGCCCCTCGAACAACATCACATCACTCACACTGGGTACCCCGCTCACTAAGGGTGTACAGACTCCGGAGGGGCTCCTGCAGTCCAAGTGCTATCACAAGCCATCTCGTGGCATAATAAATTAGGCCATCGGCCTCTCATATATCACAAAACAATACAACCGGCTGCGGCACACAGCCCAATCCCATGATATCCTCACAACATAGGCCCTCAGCCTCACTCAATTAGAAACCTCTCAAGCCACTCAGGCCAACAGTAAAACAGGATGCTCAGCCCAAAAATATCATTTATCGTATCAAAACGGAGTAAATAAGGCTGAGTTATGAAATCAGTAAAACACAGTATGACTGAGTATAGATATTATATCAAAACAGTGAGGAATAGTATAAAAAGTCCCTAAGGGTCCAAAAAGTTGGCACGAGGCCCTAATATAGCATTCAGCCCAAAGCACAATAATACCTTCCAAAGCACAATAATATCAAATAGTTTTAAGTCAAATATGCGACATAATAGTCGTACGGAACAAACCAAGTCACAATCCTCAACGGTGCATGCCCCCACACTCGTCATCTAGCATGTGCATCACCTAAAAGTAGTGAAACGATGTGAAAACCGGGGTTTCATACCCTCAGGACAACATTTATAATCATTACTTACCTCAAGCCGGTCCAAACTCTAATCCGCGATGCTTTTTCCTCTCGACTCGGCCTCCAAATGCTCCAAATCTAACCAAAACCAGTATATTATCATCAATATATGCTAAAGGAATGAATTCCATATGAAAATTATCAAATTAGACCAAAAATCCCGAATTTGACTCAAACTCGGCCCTTGGGCCCACATCTCGGAATCCGATAAAAATTGCAAAACTAGAAAGCCCATTAACTCACGAGTCTACCCATATCAAATTCACCAAAATCCAACATCAAATGGCTATCCAAATCCCCAATCACTCCTCTGAAAATCCCCTCCAGAATTGCCTTCTCCCGAGCTCTCTATTGAATTTTGGAATTATGAACTCAAACCCTCGTTTTTAAACTTAAAAATTTTGCCCAGGCATTTCCTTCATCGCGATCGCGGAAATTTCCTCGCGATCGTGAAGCACAAAATGGACTGCCCCTCATATCAACCTTACGCGATCGCGTAAACATCCATGCGTTCGCGAACCTCATCCACCCAGACCTACGCGATTGCGACCTGCTTCACGCGGTCGCATAGAGAAATCACCTCCACTTATCACGAGCTCACTTCCTTCTACACGAATGCGACCCTGTCCTCGTGTTTGTGAACTACAACATCTCACACATAGGCGATCGCAACCTCATCACTGCTATGGCGTAGAACAACTCCACCTCTGCCCCAATTAAACCTATGTGATTACGAACTTCTCTTCATGATTGCGAAGAGAAAAACATCTGCAACAGAAAACCAGCAAACTCTGCTAACTCTTCAAGTCTAAAAATGTCTCGTTGGCCATCCGAAACACACGCAAGGCCCTTGGGACCTCAACCAAACATGACAACACATCCCATAACATCTTTTAAAGTTAGTCGAGCCTTCGAATCACTCAAAACAACACCAAAACACCAAATAAACTCCAAGTCTTCTCAAAACCTACACATGAACCGATAAGGAAAAATATGACATACATTTAGCAAGTCCTCTACTCTAATTACCCCTGATGCTATTTTTTTTAGTCATAAATGATCCACCAATGCACCGATAACCAAAAACCATACAAGCAGACAACCATGCGATCCAATCGTAGATGGTGGGATCCCTCACTTAACTTTACGCCATCACCACGTAATGTAGAACCCACAAGATTCCACCTTCTCAATTATCATGATTTCGCACCATCAAGCCGCCAAAATTTCTCGAAATCTCTTGTTAAAAATTTCATTAAACATCCCAAATTATCAGCCACAATTGATTGTTTGACCTCCTGCTAGGTAGTAAATAGAAATCATCATAGATGCTTCATAAAAAATGACGCAACCGCTGGCATGCTCATAGGAGATAGCACACTTGTGGAATTTCCATACCGACATCTTCCAATGATGTTGCATTGGGTACAACCACCACGAAATCAATAAACTTTCCTGATCCTGTGCTCGTCCACCAGCTGTAAGAGTCTGTTTATTCCCCATTGACATCAACTAAAAGTCCGACAATACATTCCAAACTCAAAGTCAGATTGTATCCCAAATCAATAATCAAGTTTTCACACCTATCTTCATTTCAAGCAAACTCCTCTTTTCCACATTCAATCTTCCTTGGTAGAGTAGCCTCCATCCTAGATAAAATCCGTAGACCAAATCACCTTCCATCATGATTCCCAAATCGCCCTAAACTTTCTCAAGGCATGTGGTTATCCTACCACAAAATCTATATGCTACTCTATCACGCCCACATCGATTAACTAATCTCCTTAAGCACCCGAACAAATAAATTGCTACCAACTCTAAGACTCCTTGCAGATTATCTTTCTCGAGCCATCAGCTTTAGAAACGCCGATTCGACTCTAAAACCACTACATATCGCCATCTCTGACAATCGCTTCTTAGGCACCATTTCATAACACCCTGCCCTAAAGGAAAATCAAAGAAGACCATAACACCAGCGAGCCTTAATGCGTAGCTAGGACGACAACACCACATCACAAATGAGAATTCCATCACGGTCAAAAATATCGAGTCTCATTACTCCATCAACCAAAGCCTAAATATCTATAGTCAGATTGCCTTTCCTCCGCTGGAATTAAATGTTGAACCTCTAAATCATGCACTAAGAAATCATCATTTCAAGTCATTCACTGCCGCGACACATAAACAACCACCCTACTATAATACCAACACTGTGAGATAATAACCCATGAACATCATAGCAATCTGTGCATAGCCTCGAAACCATAGCAAATACAGATACTGAGCTGAAAACATCTTGCACCACGTATGCAGTACCACTACAACTCCTCAATGCCCAATTGATAGCAAGCGCTTCATGTTGCATAAGATTAAGTAGGAAGGAAGTAAAAGCTTATGCCTAAAAGGAATCAAATCGCACGATGAGGAATCATGGGGAGTGCTCCTAACAGACTTGTAGCCTCTCGAAGATAAGTACAGACTTCTGCGTACCGATCCACAAGACTCTACTAGACTTGCTCATGACACGTGAGACCCAAGTGAACATAGAGCTCTGATACCTAGCTGTCACGACCCAAAATCCATTATAGGTCATGATGGTGCCTAACACCGCCGTCAGGCAAGCTGACGGTAATTAGTCGATTTAATTACTCATTTTATTACTTTAGAAATCAACAATTTTAATAAGGAATGAAATTTGTACTTTTAAATCTACAAGAACGTGCAAAATTTATAGTTTATAAGAGAAATGAAAGGCTGTGATAATATACAGAATCGTAAGCATAAACTAGTATATCACAAAACTGGGTGCCACAAGTGCATGCGCATCTACTAAGGAGTACAATAATAATACAACATCCGTCAGGAATACAAGTTAGATAGAAGAATATAAATAACTATGATGGAGACTCTATATGTTGCGGATCGTAACATGGAATGTAGCTCACCATAAATTCCCTGCAATATTCGTGCCTCTACGCCCAGAGGACCACCAAAAACATATATATACCTACACAATAAGTGCAGCAAGTGTAGCATGAGTATGTAAATTAATCCGTACCCAGTAAGTATCTGGCCTAACCCTAAAGAAGTAGTGACGAAGGGTCGACATCGACACTTACTAGTGGTCCAATAAGACAAATACAGTAAGAAGTAAATAAATATGGGGCAGAGCAGATCAATGGTATGAACAAATATAAATACGAGGTACAATCCTCCTCAACCAGAGTATATATATATATATAGGACCTCCCCAGATAGGTCATCACTACTCAAATCAGGAAAAACACACGGAGGTGTTGGTATCTTGCCAAATATTTTGCACGACGCTGCCAAGGCAAACGACCCAATCCACAAGAGTGTTTTATAGAAATGCCACAACGGGCGGCCTGATCCCATCATAATATGTGTACTGCCTAGGGTCAAATGGCACGAACCATAGATGCATTTATTATACTGCTGAGGCGAACCGCCTGCACCTATAAGAGTGTGGTACATAATCCTGCTGAGGCAAAGGCCTGGTCCCTTTAGAATAAAATGCTTAACGGGTCCTTGACCCTACTCGTGAATAAACATGTGAGTTATAAATTTTTAAGGAAAACTTTTTGATTAAAACGCATAGCGGGGGAGAAATTCGTGAGAGGAGCACAATTATTCCATGGCTAATCTTAAAGCTCGTCAAATCTCTACAATATCAACTCTATCACTCTAAGCAAGTCTAGTCTCAAGTCTTAATGCGAAATAAAGGAATTAAACTAGCAAGGATAACTCCAATAGAACAACTATAACATGGCGTGAACCTAAAACTACCAGGACATAACATGAATTTAGCTACATATGGACTCTCGTCACCTCGTGCATATGTAGCCCCCACGACAAAATAGCACATATCAAATACATCACCAAGGGGTAATTTCCCCCTCACAAGCTTAGACAGGAGACTTACCTTACTCCGAAGTTCTATAACCAGCTCCGATGCCATTCTAACACCTCGAACCGATGTTTGTCGCTCCAAAACTAGTCAAACAACGTACAAACCAATAAAAATATACTCGAATACTCATAATAAATCAATTCATAACAATTCCCAACTCTGCTCGAAAAGTCAATAAAGTCAACCCTCTTGCGCACATACTGGAATATGAAAAATTATTGAAGATAAACTTTACCCATAATACCACGAACTCAAATATATAAGTTATTCCAAATTCCACGTCCAATTTCGTGGTCAAAATCCAAAAATACCAAATTCTTGATTTTCTACCAAAATCCCAAATTTCTACTAATTTCCATGTTTAAATCTATATATAAACCGTTTATTTAACTCACTATATGCAAGAATTACTTACCTCGACATGGTTGATCAAAATTTTCCCTCCAAGAGCTCCAAATAATGCCCAACCAAATGAATAATGGGAGAGAAATGGGCTAAGTCCCGCATTAAATCATTCTACCAAGGCCTACTCTTCTTCGCAATCGCTGAAAGACCATCACGATCGCGAAGGCCAAAAATCACTGCCTCCAAATTTTCCCCTATGCGTTCGCGACCTCCCCGTCGCATTTGCGAAGCCTTCTGACCCCCTGCCTTCGCGTTAGGGGGCCACGAGCTGCATTTGTGAAGGCTTAACTGCTCCAGGCTCAGGTCCCCTTTACATCTATGTGTTCGCGACCTCCCTGTCGCATTCGTGTAGGTTGCCTCAGCTTCCCCTAAAAATCCTTCTTTGTGAACACGTGACACCGTTCGATTTCGCAAAGAACAACACCAGATACCAACACCAGCACCAATAGTTGCAAATCATCCAAACATGGTCCAAAATCATCTCGAAACACACCTGAGGCCCCCGGATCCCCGTCCAATCACAACGACCCATTCCATAACATAACATGGGCCTGCTCAAGGCCTCAAATCATACCAAACAAAATCAAAACAATGAATGAACAATCAAAACCTTCTTTTAAACTTTCAAACCTTCAAACCCCGCCAAAATGCGCCCAAATTAACCTTAAACATCCTAGAATGACGCCAAATTTGTGCGCAAGTCACAAATCATGATACGAACTTATTCCAAGGATCAGAACCCCAAACGGACATCGATAACACCAACGTCCACCTCAAACCAAACTTAGGAAATTTTAAAACCTTTGAAATGCCAATTTTCTACAATAAGCGCAGAAATGCTCCCGGACGACCCGATACTCAACCCCAATATACACCCAAATTTGAAATCATCACATGAACCTATTGGAACATTCAAATCCCGATTTCAGGTCGTTTACTCAAAAGTCAAACTTTAGTCAGCTCTTCTAACTTAAAGCTTCCAAATTTAGAATTTTCCAGCCGAATCTATTCCGAAGTTCTTGAAATTCAATTCCGACCACATGTACAAGTCATGAAACATAAAGTGAAGCTACTTGAGGCCTCAAACCACCAAATGATGCACTAGAGCTCAAAACGACTGGCCGGGTCATTACAGTTGGTCTCATCCATCAGTGAATACCAATCAAATGGCTTCTTCGGCTTCACCTTGGTGACAAAAGATCTCGGCTCTACCTTTAATTTGGTGAGTTACTCTATGATAGTGTTAGGATATGGATAGGCCGAGATAGCCCACTGTTCTATCAAGGAGATGTTGGCCGACATCATGGCACCCATATTAATTAGGTACCCGGCCATGATGGAACCCAAAAGAACAGCCCGCGGGATAGGAAGGTGAGTCTTATTCTATTGGATCCAATATGTTACAAATAAAGGTCTGCCACCCCTTTGCCTCAAAACTTGGAGTGCTTCGGTGGATGGGATCCTCAACAGTAATCCATGGTTGTGGTGGCCCCGGTGGTGCTAAGATCTCAGACAGCGAAGGTCAGACTTCTTTCTTCATTGAGCATTTCTCCAAATACTCCTTTGGCTCTACATCCTCAAATCCCAAGTATGCATTTAGCATATGCTGATCAAACCTCACCTTGAGTTTGCGTACTTTGGTCACTTTTATCCCCTTCTTTATGTGAGCAACATTAGCATAGAACTCTCAGATAAGGTATTCCTTGGCATCCTCAACTCTCTCAGTGAACCATATACAACCCTTTCGTGATCTAAACTGCCTCAAGATCATCGGTTTGTATGTCTCCAAGTCTTTCAATAGGATCTGTCGCTCAAGAGTCAAAGACCTCACTAGCCACTGTTGATATCCAATTTTTTTCTATATATTTTCAATATGCAAAATAACTTTAAAATAGCATAGATGAATATATAAGCATGTCCAAGGGTATTATTATTTTTTTTTCCATAATTTTAAGATTTTAAATTGATTTATTTTCTCCCTTTTTATCCATAAAATCCCCAATAATTATTTCCAATAATTACATTTAGTATTTTAAAGCTAAATTGCATATATTAGCCCTTTTAAGATTTAATTATGTTTTATATGCATAAAATTAGATCCTGTATTTTTAAATTACTAATTATGTATTATAAATTATCTTTAGAAATTATCTACTATTTTTTATAAATTAAAAAGGGGAAAAACTAGCTATTTAAATAATAGCCCTATTTGTATTTCAATTATAACCAAATACACCCCTAGCCGAATTAAAACCCCAACCCAACTAACCTAACCCACTTTTATAACCCGCCCACAAAATTTGGTCTAGATCTCTTTGATATACTTCCATGAAATCACAAAAATGAGCAACCAGGAGACGTAGGAGACAAGTATATGTCTCAAACAACCATGGGAATCCATGGATCGAGTCAAGGGATTAGGGCTGGTTTTAGGTGGCGGCGGCTAGTGTTAGGTTTAGGTCTTAGAGAGGATTGGAGAGGAAAGGGGTTTCAGGGTGGCTGTTTAGTGAAAATGGCTTAGGGTTTCGGGGGTTAGGTTAGATAAAAGAGGAAGATGATTCAAGTATTATTAAGCCTTTTCCTCTAAAAATCTCCGGTTTTAACTAACTATTTCGATTTTAGTCATTCTTTTCTAAAACTAGGGTTTCTCGGAGTTATTTTACGCATGTTCTAACTGATTTTGTTATGATAAAACCATTTCCCTTGTTTGTTTTGACAGATTTTGTGCTCTTTTTGCTTTTAACTTGACTCTGTTAAAAGCCCCCCCCCCCCTTTTTTTAAAGATTTTCTGTACTTTGTTTCTATAATTTTCCTTACTTTGCTTCTCTGAGTGTTAGAATGCTTTCTTTACTTCGTGGCTGTGTGTTAGGCTATTTACTTGAATCCTGTGATTACCCTGCTTCGAATATGTTTTCCTGAATCCCTAGCCTTCTTATGTCGCTTTTGTATGAATATGCTCACTTTGTTTTTTCTTCTTTTGCTTCATTCTATGTCTATGATTCAAATATGGTTTTCTTGGTACATATGTGGACCTCCTCTATTTATATATTGAAAGTATAGAGTTATGACTCCCTTTTGATCAAGTATGGTTTCCTTAATCGGTGGTGATTGAAAATTTCCTTTCAAAAAAACACTAGAAGCTTTGCCCTGTCTGTTAAGCTGACTGATTTCCTTACCCTATTTTGCTATGATACTTATTTTTTCTACTAAGTTGGGTCCTTAATCAGGGCTTCATGAATTTGGTCCTACTTTATGCTACTGAATCTCGACCCCTACCTTTCCACTTAATTTGATTAGTTGCTTACCTTAATTAATTCTCTTTGCCTTGTGTGCATTGCTACTGATTGTCTCCTTAATTTTAAAACTTTCTGAACCTAGCCTTAATTACCTATTCTATACTGGTACTATTTTTGAAATCTTTCCTTATTTGTTATACTCCAGCCGTGTATGATTTCTTTCCATATTTGTCACCTGCCCTTTACCATTCACACTGACTCCCTTAATCAAAGGGAGATTCGAACCAATTTTCTATGCTGAGTTCTATAATTGTTGAAGAATTGATTCTTGCCTTATTTTAACCAGTTTTCAAACTACTATATAAATGACTCTCTTCTACAGTTTTAACACATGAACACAATTCAGAATACACACACACACACACTCAAACTCTCTGTTCTTTCTCTACTACTTGTGCTACTGCTTGTCTAGCCGGCTGAAAGCCAAGGCTAGACTATAGAACTCTACTTGCTTTACTTTTCCTGTACTTTGCTTCCTTAACTGGTATGTTCCTAGTTCAATTCTTAAACTCAACTCTATGTGCTCCATTGTTTGTCAATCCCCGTCTCTTTCTGCACTGACTTAATGGCTCATGTTGTTTAATTGCCCTTCTTGTTTACTGCTTTATTCAGCATGCTTAAGTTCTGCCCTTTCTTGTTCAAAATATAATCAACATGTCTACTTGAGTTCCTGTTTATGTCCCTCAACTAATATGTCTCCTAATGTACTTGATTAACACTAAGTCATGACTAATTATGTGTAATAAACCCCTGTATGACTACTCCCATACCCTGTACCTATATCTTATTACTATTATAATTTCAAGCATGATTCCCTTGTTAACTCTTTAAAGTAGTAGTTTGTAGGCCAATCAGTTGCTACTTGTTCTTTGTGCTTGCTGGTCTATATGCTTCTCTTCTCATCCATATTTATGTGTTTCTGATTTGGACCCTCTATGTCCCCAACCCCTTACTTCCCTACTTGTGACTGTTGAAATTGTACTATCTTTTGAACTTGCTCTGTGTGTGCTGTCTTGTTCCAAGTTGTTGATGCTCCTATTCCCTTCTCTTTTCAAAATTGTTTTTTTCCCTAAGCAACTCTTCTGTTGTTTTGCAAACTTATTCCAAACATGCTGATTTAAAATTATTTTTGACTCAACTCTTTTAAATTTATGTCAAGCACTCTCACATATATTCTTAGACCACTAGGTTTTGTCCCTTTTGTGTGAGCCTTGCCTTGGGACCCTTGAGCTCCATCTGAACTTGGACACATAAAAGCTAGCCTTTCTACACTGCACGTACTCTGTCTTAGTTATGCAATCTGGGTGTGAGCACTTCCCGGGATCCCTTGAGGTCCTTAGGGAACTCTGACACACCCAGATATGAGAAAGACCATGGAACAATCTTGGCACTTGAGGTGGTATATCACAAAACTCGGGGAGGAAGTCCTAATCAAGTTTTTAAAGTTTGGGCCTGTTTCAGGCTCTCTATAGTGTAATTTTTACTTTTTTCTCATGTACTTCATTCACCTGGTCTGTGATAATTTGTAAACGAACATTGGGGTTTTGGATAGTGAAATGGAGGGTAACTATGCATGTTATAGATATTAAAGGGCAGAAACCATGCTTTAGGTCTGTATTTCCTATATGTGCAATAGAAACCATGCTCTTAGGTCTCATGTATACTGTCTCAGCATATCATTTTTTAACTTTCTCCTCACTCAGAAATTCTGCAATCCTGCCGAGCATTTAGAAATCCTGCTTTAGGAATTTTGCATATAAACCATCATGAGCTTTATGCATGTATCTTAGATACCACGTTTTAGGATCTCATTCGTACTTGCATTCACACTTAGTGTAAACTACTGATTATAGAAGAGGTAAAAACAGCTTCACATTTTGATTATCCTGTTTAAAATAAACTGGTAACAATCCCTATATTTTATAACACCTAGAACAACATGCTCTTAGGCAAAAATGACTTCTGAACTTTTAATGGTTCTCGTAAATGCTTAGGGAATCCTTAGGTATCCAATCTCTTATAAAACTGGAAACTGCTCTTTGTGTGTACTACTTAATGGCTAACATGCTTAAAATCAATAGGCAAGCCTAATTCGGACTTCTTTTCTGAGTCATGTAATAAATTTGGTTCTGCTATTATCACTTAGATACCTTGTTAGGATCTAAATTTTGACCTTACCTGTGTATGAGTCATGCTGTCTATATGCATTACTTGTGGAGGTATATCTTAGCCTTCTATCTATTTTTGTGTTTCCCCCTAAATGCGGCCTTATGTGTTTTTATTTGTCGCCTAGTATTTTGCCTTTAAACCTGAGGGTCTGCCTAGAACTTCCCCTTCTTATAGGACATGATTCCTAAATTCCTCTGGGACTGATAGGAAGGGACGTGTAGCAGCATGCAATAGGAGTCGAGACCAACCCTCGCTTTAATTACCTTCACGAGGCAGGAAAGGGTAGATTTGGATATGATGACCGGTGCATTAATACCACGTGTAGCTCCTCTTTGAAGAGTGCCATACCGGGTATTGCATTGATGTGATCCATATTACAAATAAACCTAGGACACCCCCCTTTACATTCATAAGCATGCTTTAGATTGTAATTCTTTTCAAAATTTTGCCTTTCACTAATTGTTTTCAAACGCTTGTGTATTTAAACTTAAATCCCCTACTATATGAGCCATACTTGTTTATTTGCTAATATCACAAATTCACAAAAACTGTCTGGACGGGAACCACACTAGTGGATCCTGAGGGGTGCCTAACACCTTCTTCTTAGGATAATTTCAAGCCCTTACCCTATCTCTGGTTACCAAACGTAGTTATAGATGAACCCTATAGGTGTCCTAACGCACCTTAAATCATTAGGTGGTGACTCTTCAAAAATGCAAACCCCTTTCCCAAAAGGAATGAGTTGTCCCATACCAAAAATGTCATGAACCCGATTCTGCGAGGAAGAGAAACAAAGGGGGTGCGACAGCATGACGACTCTGCTGGGGATATTTAGGCTTTGCCATTTTATACTGTTTTTGTGAATTTGTACCCCTCCATATTTGCAATTACTTGTTTAATTTCTTTAAGCGTTTAATTTCTTCTTCAAAAGCAAAACTGACATATCTTTCTTGTTTCCTTCCTTTATAACTGCTTTAAATTATGAAACTACTATATTTATCGCTTTCTTAATGTGCAAATACATGTCAACATGCTTTTAATTATTGCATAATGATGCTCAACGTCATACTCCACTCGTGCCAAATAAATGCTATAGCAACGCTTGATGAGTGGTTGTGCCCTTCCTATATCATTACCCCCTAAATTCAGAAATGCGTTTTTGTGGTCAAACTAGTCGATCAGCGGTGCAGTTGACAGTTCCGTGCCTTCCCCTTGAGTTGTACACTCAAGGGTACCAGTCTAAAACCCTATAGAAACCTTACTCTGTTTAAATTGTGCATGCATCATGGTCAAACCTAGCCGGGTCAGTTATGTTATCCACATAATGATCCTTTAAGATAGCATTGTCCAAATTCCACTGGGTTTCTCTAAACCTAAACGAACATCATCACGTTCTGTGCATTTATTTGGAGAACTAAATGCTTCATGCTAATTGTTGATGATAAATAGTCAAGTCTGGTGGGGGTAAGGGCCTAACCTTGTTTGTCTTGCAAAAATATGAGGCACGAAATCCCAGATTCGGGCATGGTCACCAACATCCACCCAAGATTGCTAAGTTGGTGGGAAGATCTACATTTTAGTGACAAAACCCTCATCAGAAAATATCAGGGCAATCTACCATCTCTCCTGGAGATCCAGCCTAACAACATGATAATAAAAGCTGCTACCTTATTTTGGGATTGTGAAAGGGCCGTGTTCCGCTTTGGGGACATCGAAATGACACCTTTGCTAGAGAAGATAGAAGGACCGGCTGGTCTAGTGTGGGAAACTCCGGGTTTGCTGATGCTTGAGAACTGCACAGGCAAGGGTTTCCTTAAAATGATGGGTTTGAAGAAGAATGCAGAATTGGTATGCCTGAAGGAATCGTACATCCCTTTTGACTACCTGTATGAAAGGTATGGTCACAGTAAATCCTATTGTACCTACCCTGACGAGTTTTCCATCACGTCCTTGGGACATATTCATCGTAAGGTGTTCGTCTTCATGTTTTGCTTCCTAGGTATGATCGTGTTTCCAATGAAGAAAGGGAGAATTCATACTAGGTTGGCTATGGTAACTAAAACCCTAATGGAGGGGATTGGTGGGCAGACATTCAGCATTGTACCCATGATCATCACAGATATATACCGAGCCTTAGAGAAGTGTCAATGACGAGCGATGCACTTCGAAGGCTTCAATCTACTACTTCAGCTTTGGCTCATGGAATATCTCTAAAAGGGCGAATATCGACAAGAAATTTAGCGAAGGGTCTGGGATGACCACATCGCTTTCCACCATCCAAAGCAAATGAATTACATCCCCGAAATGTTCTCTTAGCCTGAGAATGCCAGATGATGGGTTGAGCTTTTTGATAATTTGACTGAAGAACAAGTTCAATGGATGTTCGAGTGGTTTTTGACAGAGGATTTCATTGCCCGATCTAGAGATGCACCTTTCCTGATACTGATTGGTCTAAGAGGAACATACCCTTACGTCCCTCTTCGAGTTATGAGGCAAGCAGGTAGGAAGCAAGTCATACCCAGGGTCGACAAAATAAGCCATTTCCGAGATGACTTCCAAAATGATGATACTCCCTAAGTGTCAAGCCCAACACATGTGGCACTGCAAGATCGTAAAGGGGAAAGACACCATCGAGCCAGACAAGTATCATGCTGGTTGTACTCCTTTCTATTCAGGTTGGTTGGAAGATAATTAGGATAGTCTAGGCCAGCCAGGGTTCATTCGAGGTCACAGAATTATAGATGAAAAGGCCGAGGCACAAGTCAAGTACAACCAGCTATGCAAAAGGATCCGTGAATGTGAGAGCGAACACCGCGAGATACAAGAGTACAACCAGAAGCTGATTGAGGAATGGAAGGACATGGCTATCAGTGCCAACAAAAGGCTAGGATACTTAGAGCGAGGAATAGAAGAATTGGAGGGAAAATTTCTCAAAAGGGTTGAAGACTGTCAAAAGGCTGAAGGGACCGAAGGTGGACACATAGCCAGAGCATACATGTTGCTGGGACTTTGCCAATTGGGGAAGCTGTTCGACGGAGCCAAGGATGTCGAATCTGGGGAAGGTCCTTCTAGGACCAAATAGATAGGAATTTAATTTTTCGCTTTATGAATGTAATAAGGCCAATGGCTAATAGTGACTTTTATTTCTTGTTTATTTAATGTCGTTTTGGGTTCGCCTATATTTATCAATAAAATGAGGCATTTAGCATTCTAAGTTCTCTAAATCAATTTGTCGCTAGGCCTACCTCGGGCAAAAAAAGGTTCCCAACTTAGGACAGGCTTTATATTCCCGCACTATGTGTTTAAATATTGCAATACTTTTTATAATCCTCACTAACTTGATTACCTTTTGTTTTATTATTCCCCCTTCCAAAGGTTAGTTTGTGCACTCTGGCATCATCATCTTATTACACAAGATCCAAGGGCCCTCCACCCACTCCTCATTTTAGTCCTATTAAAGGCAAGAACAAAGGCAAAATGGAAGATTTAAACAACATCAGGAAGGAGAACACAGCTGAATAGGTAGAGGTCACTGATGGGCAGGGTATCCTAACGAGAATGTGCCATAACTGGAACAGAAACTATTAAAATTCCAGGAAGAGCTCGATTAGGTTCAGAATCTGGCAAACCTTTCATTTTCCCTCAACACCTCAAATATCAACTTTCCTAACGCTCCAAACCCTACACCTCCTACAAAATATCCTAAAACAACAGAATCATCCCGCTCCTCACCATCACGCTGCTCCACCAAAGAACCAATATAACACCTGCCATATCCATACAACATCCACTACTCATCCTAGAACCTCAAAACTCCACAAACGACCATTTCCACACCTATACACCAGGCCACCATAACACTCCTATCTACGTGGAGACCATGCCACACTCCACCCAACCTATTTCATGTGCACCTGAGTCTGATGAAAAGGATCTGCTTATCAGGAACTTGGTTGAGGAACTTAAGAAACTGACCAGCCGGATTCAGGGCATTAAGGGAAGCAAAGGAATTGAGGGGCTGAACTATGAAGACCTTTGCATACAACCTGATGTCGAACTGCCTGAGGGGTACAAACCTCCTAAGTTCGAAATGTTTGATGGTACAGGCGATCCAAGGGTCCATCTGAGGACATATCGCGACAAACTGGTTGGAGTAGGCAATGATGAAAGAATCTGCATGAAGATGTTCATGAGGAGTTTGAAAGGAGATGCATTATCTTGGTACATCAGCCAAGATCCCAAGAAGTGGTCAAGCTGGGTAGGCATGGCATCTGACTTTATGGATTGATTCAGGTTTAATACAGAGAACGCTCCAGACGTGTTCTATATCCAGAATTTGAAGAAAAAGCCCACGGAGATGTTTTGCGAGTATGCTACTTGCTGGAGGTCCGGAGCTTCTAAGTTCAGACCCGCCTTAGAAGAGGAGCAAATGAACAAGTTCTTTGTTCGGGCTTAGGATCCGTAGTACTATGAACGACTGATGATGATTGAGAACTGCAAGTTCTCCGACATTATCAAATTAGGTGAAAGAATTGAAGAAGGTATTAAAAGCGGTATGGTTACAAATTTAGAAGCCTTGCAAGCTATAAATAAGGCTCTACAGTCCGGTGGTGTGTCCAAGAAAAGGGACGTAGAGGCCGTAATGGTTGCACAAAGGACCAAGTCTCCCCTCAAGTACCAAGCTTACCCAACATCTCCATTCACATACCAGCCAACCCCAAACTACCAAGCACCCTCACCCTCATACCAAGCTCTGCCACCAACTTATCAGTCATCTCCACCTCCTACATATCAACCTACTTCACCCAGATACTCCCAACCCGCTCATGTCTACCAAACTTATAATGCTCAACCATCCCATTATCAATTACCCCCTACACGCCAAAATTTCCCTAGACCCCAACCTAATTTTGATTGCAGACCTTCAAAGAAATATACAGCCGTCGCTAAACCAATCGACCAGCTGTATGGAAGGCTCAAAGCTGCTAGTTATGTCACCCCCATCCCTGCTACAAACCCTGAGAATCCTTCTCAGTGGGTTAACCCAAACAAGTCCTGTGCATACCACTCCGGCATGAAAGGGCACACCATCGATGAATGTCTCTCCTTGAAAGACAAGATACAGTCTTTGATTGATAACAAGATCATGCTGGAAAATCAACCCACTCCAAACATCCGCAACAACCCTCTGCCAGACCATAAGGGTGGAGGTATCCACATGATTGAAATAGAAGATGACTGGGATCCCGAAGGATCAATCGGGTTGATCACAGAAGGTGATGACCCAAAGAAACCAACAATTACTCTCAATCCAATCACAGTCCAGATCTAACTGTCTGAGGACGCTGAGGTGAATATGTCTATACCTCTAGAGTTTGAAGCAGCGCCATCTGCAAAGATACCATCACTAATTAAGGTTGAATTCGTGTCTTCGGCAAATGCACCCGCATCATCTGAGGTTGCAGTCTTGCCACCCAAGGAACATGTTCCATTTAAAGTAAGGATAGCTGCGCCGGTCCCAGTGGCAATGTCAACCATGCCACCATTCTATACAAATGTTGTACCATGGGACTATACAGTCGAGGCGAGAAGGAAAGGCAAGGTCAGGATTGAAAAAACTGTCGCAACACAGGGTATGACAAGGACTGGTAGAGTCTATACCCCTGATCATCTAGCTGAATCAAGAAAGCAAGCCTCTAATCGACCACCCCTCATTGAGACAGGTCCGGACGATCTTTGGAGGAAAATACATGCCAAGGAATATTCGGTTACGACCAGTTAAACAAGACACCATCACAAATATCCATTCTCTCTTTGCTGCAAAATTCTGAAATGCATAAAAATGCTCCGTTAAATGTGCTGAATGAAGTGTACGTACCAAGTAACATCACTAGCAGGGAAGTGGATAATATGGTAGGACAAGTGCTGGAAAGCCATAAGATCACTTTTCATGAAGACGAGCTACCACCTGAATGGCTGGGGCACAACAAAGCACTGCACATCACCGTGCAATGTGATGGTTATTTCATCACCAGAATCCTGATCGATGGAGGTTCCAGTCTTAACATTTGTCCGCTGGTAACACTCAAAAAGTTGGGTAAAGGGCTGCATGAGATAAAGGATGGAGCAATCAATGTGAAAGCCTTCGATGGTTCTCAGAGGTCCACCATTGGTGAGATTATTCTATGCTTGCAGATGAGACCAATCTCGTTTGAGGTTGATTTCCAGGTGATAGATGTACTAGTGTCTTACAACTTGCTTCTAGGACGGCCATGGATTTATGCTGCTAGGGTCATATCATCAACGCTTCTTCAGGTAGTAAAGTTTGAATGGAATCACTAGGAAGTGATCATTCACGGTGATGATAGCAACCCTATATACAGTCGCCAGACCATTTCAGCGATCGAGGGAAGAAGGAAGCTGGGCGGAGAAACTTACCATCACATAGAGCGGGTCAATGCTATTGACAAAGACAAATGGTGGAATAACAAAATTGAGAGTATACTAAGTTGGAGTGGGTACGAACCTGGAAAAGGGCTGGGCAAGAACCTCCAAGGAATCTCTAAACCCATAAAACTCAAGAAACATGGCACTACCTTCGGTTTGGGATATGAATATACCTGGGAAGAATTCAATAACTGGTCGCCACCATGGCGCGGTCCTTACTATCCACTAGAGCATCCAATACCTATCTAGAGCAGACCTTCCAATAGGCCGACACTATTTATGGATCAGATGAAGAAGAAGCACTTGCAGCAGTGAGGAACCTGTTTTTAGAGGACAATTATATGGACTATTGCGTTATTCTCGAGGAGGAGGGGGAGGAAGGCCCTTCAATACAGGCTGTGAGTAGAGGGGCACATCTCAAGAATTGGACCATCAGGACAACCAAAGCCCGATGAGCCTCAGGGTAGCAAGGCTAAAATAAATATTATTCACTATTTATTTACTAAATGATTTTCTTTTCACATTTTTCAAATTTCCATAATAAGATCTTCAATGTTCAAAATAGTTATTCAATTTATCAAAAGCATTTTTGACTTTTCTTATGAATTGATATTTATTTATATCGTTTTCTCTCTTGCTTTACCTATACAACATTACTATTACTTATCTTGATGAACCAATGACTGTGACATGCAATGAGACAATGCAACAAACGGAAATGGATTCAGATGAAGATGACATACCTGACGAGATTCTCAAAGAAGTTGAGAACTTTGAGAACAAACCTAAGTCCAATCTGGACGAGACCGAGATTGTCAACCTGGGAGATACAGAAAACATCAAGGAAGTGCGAATCAACATTCACCTATCGCCATCAGAGAAGAAAGAATACATAGAATTTCTAAAGGAGTATGCGGACATATTTGCCTGGTCGTATGATGACATGACTGGTCTGAGTACGTCTATTGTGGCTAACAAACTGCCAACCGATCCAATGTGTACACCAGTAAAACAAAAGCTTAGAAAGTTCAAGCCTGATATGAGTTTGAAAATCAAGGAAGAAGTCACCAAGCAGATCAAGGCTAAGGTTCTCAGGGTAGTAGAATACCAGACATGGTTAGCCAACATTGTGCCAGTGCCAAAGAAGGTTGGAAGGTCAGAGTCTGTTTCCACTACCGGGATCTCAACCGAGCCAGTCTGAAAGACGACTTCTCTTTGCAAATTATACACATCCTGATTGATAGTTGCGCCAAGCATGAGCTATAGTCATTCGTAGATTGCTTCGCTGGTTATCATCAGATCTGGATGGATGAGGAAGATGCTGAGAAAACAGCTTTCATTACGCCGTGGGGAGTGTACTGTTACAAGATAATGCCATTCGGCCTAAAGAATGCAGCGGTCACCTACATGAGGGCCATGACTACCATCTTTCATGATATGATACACAAGGAGATAGAGGTATATGTTGATGATGTTATTGTCAAATCCAAGAAGGCCACTGACCACATAAAAGATCCGAGGAAGTTTTTCAATAGACTGCGGAGATACAACCTGAAACTAAACCCCGCAAACTGCGTATTTGGGGTTCCTGCTGGAAAATTGCTTGGGTTTATTGTGAGCCGTCGAGGAATAGAACTGGATCCATCAAAAGTCAAAGCCATTCAGAAACTACCACCGCCAAAGAATAAGAAGGATGTGATGAGTTTCTTGGGAAGGCTTAACTACATCAGCCGATTCATAGCACAGTCTACAGTTATCTGTGAGCCAATCTTTAAGATATTTAAGAAGGATGCCACCACCAAATGGACCGAGGACTGCCAAAAGGCCTTCGACAGAATCAAGGAGTACCTGTCAACACCACCAGTCTTAGTCCCGCCTGAGCCAGGTAGACCCTAATTACTCTACCTTGTAGTATTAAATGGAGCTTTCGGCTGCGTTCTAGGGTAGCATGATGAAACGTGGAGGAAGGAGCAAGCCATTTATTATCTCAGTAAGAAGTTCATCCCGTACGAGGCCCGGTATTCTCTATTGGAACGCACCTATTATGCTTTGACTTGGGTAGCTCAGAAGCTGAGACAATACTTCTGTGCCTATACTACGTATCTCATATCGAGAATGGATCCCTTAAAGTACATCTTTCAAAAGCCCATGCCCACCGGCAAGCTATCCAAGTGGCAAATCCTATTGAGTGAGTTAGACATTGTTTACGTAACTTAGAAAGCGGTCAAGGGACAAGCACTGGCAGATTACCTTGCTGAAAACCCTATGGATGGAGGATATGAACCCCTAGAAATGTATTTTCCCGATGAAGAGGTATCATTTATAGGAGAAGAAATTGCGGGATCCTATGACGGTTGGAGAATGTTCTTCGATGGAGCAGTAAACTTCAAAGGAGTTGGCATAGGAGCAGTCCTAATATCAGAAACCGGTCAGCATTATCCGGTGTCAGCCAAACTTAGGTTCCCCTGCACCAACAATATGGCCGAGTATGAAGCCTGCATCTTAGGGCTTAAAATGGACATTGACATGATCGTTCAAGATCTGCTAGTGATTGGAGATTCAGACTTACTTATACATCAGGTACGAGGAGAATGGACAACCAAGAACTCCAAGATACTCCCGTATCTGCATCATGTACAGGAATTGAGAAGAAGGTTCACAAAGACGGAATTCCAGCATGTTCGCAGAATCCAGAATGAGTTCGCCGATGCATTGGCTACCCTATCATCTATGATACAACATCCAGACAAGAATTTCATTAATGTCATTCCGGTGAAAATCCATAATCAGCCAGCTTACTATGCCCATGTTAAAGAAGAAGCAGACAGAAAGCCTTGGTTTCATGATATCAAGGAATATTTGGCAGAAGGAGAGTACCCTGAGCTTGCAAATCCTACTCAGAAACGCACACTTCAAAGATTGTCCAACAACTTCTTTCACAATGGAGGAATCCTGTATAGGAGGACTCCTGATTTGGGATTATTAAGATGTGTCGACACAAAGGAAGCATCCGATCTGCTAGAGGAAATTCACGTTGGGACTGCGGTCCACATATGAACGGTTTTGTCTTAGCAAAGAAGATACTTCGGGCTGGTTACTTTTGGATAACTATGGAAACAGACTGCATCCAGTATGTTCGGAAATGTCATCGCTATCAGATACATGCCGACATGATAAAGGTACCTCTGAGTGAACTCAACACAACAAGCTCACCGTGGCTGTTCGCCGCCTGGGGATGGATGTTATTGGACCAATCGAGTCTACTGCTTCCAACGGACATAGGTTTATCCTGGTAGCCATAGACTATTTCACCAAATGGGTCGAAGCAGCATCTTACAGAGCAGTAACTAAGAAAGTTGTGGAAGATTTTGTCCGCGACCATATTGTTTGTCGATTTGGGATTCTAGAGTCAATCATTACTGATAATGGCTCCAACCTCAACAGCGACGTGATGAAAGCTATGTGCGAAACTTTCAATATCAAACACAAGAATTTCACAGCCTACAGGCCTCAGATGAATGGAGCTGTAGAAGCCGCCAACAAAAATATCAAGAAGATATTGAGGAAAATGATAGAGAAGTGTAAATAGTGGCACGAAAAATTATCATTTGATCTTATTGGGGAACGTACTACAGTCCGCACATCAACCGGGGCAACCCCCTATATGCTAGTTTACAGTATAGAGGTTGTCATTCCGGTTGAGGTAGAAATTCCTTCCCTAAGGATCATACAAGAAGCTGAGCTCGGCGACGCAGAGTGGGTAAAAAGTCATTTTAAACAACTATCCCTTATAGACGGAAAGAGAATAAATGCAGTTTGCCATGGTCAACTTTATCAAAATAAAGTGTCCAAAGCCTTCAACAAAAGAATCAAGCCAAGACAGTTCACACTGGGGCAGCTGCTATTAAAGAAAATTTTTTCACATCAAGATGAAGCCAAAGAGAGGTTTTCTCCCAACTGACAGGGTCCGTACATGGTTCACCGAGTTTTGACAGGAGGAGCCCTCATACTTGCAGAAATGGACGGAGAAGTCTGGCCAAAACCGATCAATTCAGATGCAGTCAAGCACTACTATGTGTAATCTTTATGCTTTCCTTATATGATGTAAATTGAACTATGCCTGACCTGATTCCCGTTTAAGAGGGGATATGTAGGCAGCCCTATGGGTTCGGTCACAAATTCAATAAAATTTCATTTTCCCCCACAATTGGAAACTGGGGCAGAATTTTGAGGAGGACCCTCAAAATTACGAAGTAATTTCAGCCGATCGTCGCACGAGCAACAGTCAGAAATGTCAACCCATCAAACTGGGGTAGAATTTTGAGGAAGACCCTCAAAATTCTATAGCAAGAGAGGTTGCAATGTCATAAACCATGTCACAATTGTCGGTTCATCTGAAAATTATTTTTAATTATATTTTTGTGTCATACTTTTACAAAATCATGCATGTTTATTATTGAAATCTCTTTGTTTAGCAATGATACCCCAATGATATAGATGATATCACCAGATCAAAGGCGAATGAGTCAATTAAAGCCAATGGGGATACGAACTAACCCCCTACAAAACTCACGTTTTTTCTTTGGATGCAAGCACTAGGATTGCGAAATCATTAAACATAATATATGCCCATAGAACAAACATTGATCAAGGATACAACTCTCCGAACTGTTGCACTTGCCAACATTTGCTATCAGCACATACCAGTAATGTCCCGTATGTCACAATGCTCCCAGTAATCACAACGTCGCAATATGCTATCAGCTAAGAAAACTCTATTGTCATCTATTATTTTATTTCTTGCATAAGGCTACCATTCTGCCTTCCGAGACTAAACGCTGTCTCCATCTGCATTCTTGCATAAGGCTACTAGTCTGCCTTCCGAGACTAAACACTGTCTCCATCTGTATTTGCATTGCATAAGGCTACCATTCTGCCTTCCGAGACTAAATGCTATCTCTATTTGCACCTGCATTGCATAAGGCTACCATTCTGCCTTCCGAGACTAAACGCTGTCTCCATCTGCATCTGCATTGCATAAGGCTACCATTTTACCTTCCAACTTGCATAAGGCTACCATTCTGCCTTTCAAGGTAAAGCTCTACCTCCATCTACATCTGCATTGCATAAGGCTACCATTATGACTTCCGAAGTTAAGCTCTACTGCATTCACATCTTTGCATAAGGCTATCATTCTGCCTTCCGAGGCTAAGCCCTGTCTCTCATTTTCTTCAAAACTAAGCGCTATCCCATGCACTATTTATCTCGCTTCTCTTACAGGCTGAACTCCGCCCTTCAATTCGCAAGACTAAGCTCTATCTTGTCCGCACCATGCTACTGCATCTTTAATGGGTTGAAACACCACCAACTCATCCAAAGGCGTCATCATTCAGAGACACCATCTTCATAGCCTGAGAATACCATGTCATGGCCTGAGGATCCCTTTCAATCTCTTGCATATCATTATTCAAAGGCGTCATGGTTCAGAGGCATCATCCTCATTATCGAGAACATCATTTCATGGCCTGCGAATCCTTTATCATACGCTTCATGGCCCGGGACATCATGGTCTAAGGACTTCATCCTCATCGTCCGAAGACGACATTATGGTCCAACGGGAATTTGCATCATGTTTAAATTTATGCACAATATATGCTTGTATTGCTTCTATTTACAGGTAAGCCGATGAGAAACGACTATCCCAGCAGGAGCGATCCCGCTCTAGTTGCCTCAGCCATATCAAACCTAACTATTCCCATAAATCTTTCACTCACCCAGCCCTAGATATTGCATCCGTTCTTGAAAGGCCTTCATCGGTATACTCCGCTGATGGATCCTAAACTATATACGACCAGTTTCCTGTGAAACCAGGGATATATAGGCAGCTCAGAAGCCAGGGTGCATCCTAAACCTCTTCAAACCATTTCGCTCGGTCAAAATTGGCCATCATTTCTTTACCAGACAACTCTTCCATCCTTCCCAGGTAAATAGGGGCAGCTGTTGATACCCAATTTTTCCCTATATATTTTCAATATGTAAAATACCTTAAAAATATCATATATGCATATATAAGCATGTCCAAGGGGTTTATTATTTTTTTTCATAATTTTAATATTTTAAATTGATTTATTTTCTCCCCTTTTATCCATAAAATGCCAATAATTATTTCCAAGATTATTGTTTTGATAATTGATCTATTGGATTTCTATATTTATGCCAAAATATTGCTAAAGTAATTTTTATATATTTTTTATAATTAAATTTAGTATTTTAAAGCTAAATTGCACATAATTGCATTATTAGCCCTTTTAAGATTTAATTATGTTTTATATGCATAAAATTAGATACTGTATTTTTAAATTGCTAATTATGTATTATAAATCATTTAGCATTTTAAATTATTTTATAGAAATTACCTACTATTATTTATAAATTAAAAAGTGGAAAAACTGACTATTTAAATAATAGCCCCATTTGTTTTTCAATTATAACCAAATACACCCTAGCCCAATTAAGACCCCGACCCAATTAACCTAACCCACTTTTATAAGCCCCCATCCCGGAACCAATCTTGGTCGTTGATCTCAAGAGATCAACGGTCCAAAATAAACCTTCCTCTTTTATCTAACCTAACCCCCGAAACCCTAAGCCATTTTCACCAAATAGCCGCCCTGAAACCCCTTTCCTCTCCAATTCTCTTTGAGACCTAAACCTAACCATAGCCGTCGCCACCTAAAACTAGCCCTAATCCCTTCGATCCTCACTCGATCCATGGATTCCCACGGCTGCTTGAGACATATACTTGTCTCCTAAGTCTCCTGATTTCTCGTTTTTGTGATTTCATGGAAGGATCTCGAAGAGATCTAAACCAGATCTTGTTCAAAACTCTCCAAGAGCCTATCCATGGTCTTTCATGCCATCTTCCGGCCATCCATGGCTGTTCGAGTAAGATTTATGACTTTTCCGGCTAAAACCGGTAACGTTCTAAGGTTTTCTCATCGTCTCTGGGTTCTCTGAAATCCTAACTCTTGATATTTTTCACTTTTCTTTAGATCTATCTTAGATCTAGATATATCCATTAGTTTTTAATAGATTCTCTTTATCTCTACTATTTTTTGAAACCCTAGTTTGCTGCTGCTTGATTCTTCTCAGATCTTTATAGATCTGAGATGATTCAAGTATTATTAAGCATTTTCCTCTAAAAATCTCCGATTTTAACTAACTATTTCGATTTTAGTCATTCTTTTCTAAAACTAGGGTTTCTTGGAGTTCTTTTACGCATGTTCTAACTGATTTCGTTATGATTAAACCTTTTCCCCTTGTTTGTTTTGACCGATTTTGTGCTCGTACTGCTTTTAACTTGACTCTGTTAAAAGCCACCCCCCTTTTTTGTAAAGATTTTCTTTACTTTGTTTCTATCATTTTCCTTACTTTGCTTCTCTGAGTGTTAACATGCTTTCTTTACTTCGTGTCTATGTGTTAGCCTGTTTACTTGAGTCCTGCGATTACCTTGCTTCGAATATGTTTTCCTAAATCCCTAACCTACTTATGTCGCTTTTGTATAACTATGCTCACTTTGTTTGTTCATCTTTTGCTTCTTTCTATGACTATGCTTCAAATATGTATTTATTGCTACATCTGTGGACCTCCTCGATTTATATGTATAAAGTATAGAGTCATGAATCCCTTTTGATCAAGTATGGTTTCCTTAATCGGTTGTGATTGAAAATTTCCTTTCAAGAAAAACCTTAGAAGCTTTGCCCCGTCTGTTAAGCTGACTGATTTCCTTACCCTATTTTGCTATGATACTTATTTTTTCTACTAAGTTGGGTCCTTAATCAGGGCTTCATGAATTTGGTCCTACTCTATGCTACTGAATCTCAACCCCTACCTTTCCACTTAATTTGATTAGTTTCTTACCTTAATTAATTCTCCTTGCCTTGTCTGCATTGCTACTGATTGTCTCCTTAATTTGAAAACTTTCTGAACCTAGCCTTAATTACCTGTACTATACCCGTCTCTTTCTGTACTGACTTAATGGCTCATGTTGTTTAATTACCCTTCTTGTTTACTGCTTTGTTCAGCATGGTTAAGTTATGCCCTTTCATGTTCAAAATGTAATCAGCATGTCTACTTGAGTTCCTGTTTATGTCCCTCAACTAGTATAACTCCCAATGTACTCGATTAACACTAAGTCATGAATAATTATGTGTAATAGACCCCTGCATGACTACTCCCATACCCTATCCCTATGTCTTATTACTATTCTAATTTCAAGCATGATTCCCTTGTTAACTCTTTAAAGTAGTAGTTTGCAGGCCAATCAGTTGCTACTTGATCTTTGTGTTTGCTGGTCTATATGCTTCTCTTCTCATCCATGTTTATGTGTTTCTGATTTGGACCCTCTATGTCCCCAACCCCTTACTTCCCTGCTTGTGACTGTTGAAATTGTACTATCTTTTGAACTTGCTCTGTGTGTGCTGTCTTGTTCCAAGTTGTTGATGCTCCTATTCCCTTCTCCTTTCAAAACTATTTTTTCCCTAAGCAACTCTTCTGTTGTTTTGCAAACTTATTCCAAACATGGTGTTTCAAAACTGTTTCCCACTCAACTCTTTTAAATTTATGTCAAGTACTCTCACATATATTCTTAGACCACTAGGTTCTGCCCCTTTTGTGTGAGCATTGCCTTGGGACCCTTGATCTACCTCTAAACATGGACACATAAAAGCTAGCCTTTCCACACCGCACTTACTCTGTCTTGGTTATGCAATCTGGGTGTGAGCACTTCCCGGGATCCCTTGAGGTCCTTAGGAAACTCTAACATACCTAGATATGAGAAAGACCATGGAACAATCTTGGCACTTGAGGTGGTTTATCACATAACTCAGGGAGGAAGTCCTAATCAGGTGTTGAAAGCTTGGGCCTGTTTCAGGCTCTCTATAGTGTAATTTTTACTTTTTTCTCATGTAATTCATTCACCCGGTCTGCAATAATTTGTAAACAAATATTGGGGTTTTGGATAGTGAAATGGAGGGTAGCTATGCATGTTATAGATTATTAAAGGGCAGAAACCATGATTTAGGTCTGTATTTCCTATATATGCAATAGAAACCATGCTCTTAGGTCTCATGTATACTGTCTCAGCATATCATTTTTTGACATTCTCCTCACTCCGAAATTCTGCAATCCTGTCGAGCATTTGGAAATCTTGCTTTAAGAATTCTGCATATAAACCATCATGAGCTTTATGCATGCATCTTAGATACTATATTTTAGGATCTCATTCGTACTTGCATTCATGCTTAGTATAAATTACTGATTATAGAAGAGGTAAAAACAGCTTCACATTTTGATTATCCTGTTTAAAATAAACTAGTAACAATCCCTATTTTTTATAACACCTAGAACAGCATGCTCTTAGGCAAAAACAACTTCTGAACTTCTAATGGTTCTGGTAAATGCTTAGGAAATCCTTAGGTATCCAATCTATTATGAAACTGGAAACTGCTCTTTATGTGTACTGCTTAATGACTATCAGGATTAAAATCAGTAGGCAAGCCTGATTCGAACTTCTTTTCTGAGTCATGTAATAAATCTGATTCTGCTGTTATCACTTAGATACCTTGTTAGGATCTGTATTTAGACTTTACCTGTGTATGAGTCGTGCTGTCTATGTGCATTACTTGTAGAGGTATATCTGAGCCTTCTATCTGTTTATGTGTTTCCTTACTAAATGCAATCTTATGTGTTCTTATTTGTCGCCTAGTATTTTGCCTTTAAACCTGAGGGTCTGCCTATAACTTCCCCTTCTTATAGGATAGGAGTCCTAAATTCCTCCGGAACTGATAGGAAGGGACGGGTATCAGCATGCAATAGGAGTCGAGACCAACCCTCGCTTTAATTACCTTCACGGGTTGGGAAAGGGTAGATATGGATATGATGACCGGTGCGTTAATACGACGTGCAGATCCTCTTTGAGGAGTGTCATACCGGGTATTGCATTGATGTGATCCATATTACAAATAAACCTAGAACACCCCCCTTTACATTCATAAGCATGGTTTAGATTGTAATTCTTTTCAAAATTTCACCTTTCACTAATTGTTTTCAAACACTTGTGTATTTAATCTTAAATCCCATACTATTTGAGCCATACTTGTTTATTTGCTAATTGCACAAATTCACAAAAACTTTCTGGTCGGGAACCACACTAGTGGATCTTGAGGGGTGCCTAACACCTTCCCCTTAGGATAATTTCAAGCCCTTACCCTATCTCTGGTTACGAAACATAGTTATAGATGAACCCTATAGGTTTCCTAATACACCTTAAATCGTTAGGTGGCGACTCTTCAAAAATGCAAACCCCTTTCCCAAAAGGAATGAGTTGTCCCATACCAAAAATGTCATGAACCCGATTCCGCGAGGAAGAGAAAAAAAGGGGGCGCAATAGCCACCACATACGAAAATCACTGAAAGTGGCCAAGATGACAAACCTATCCTCCCCTACCTCTTTCTTTTGTGATCTCTCCATACACATGGTTGTACCATCTTCCCCTCTACCATTATCGGGGATCTCTTGTATAGTCTGTGCTTCTTTGACTAGTGTAGCTGATGGCTGAGACACCTGGCTAGCACTATCCGACCCCTCGAAGGTGCTGTGAGATAAAGAAGGCTCATCCCTAAGTTGGTATCTCCCTTGTGGCCTCGACTGTGTGGCTGTCTGCTCCTCATGAACAGAGGCTGAGTTGCCTTCTGACACTTTCCTAGATGTGACATAGGAACTAGACTCGCACAGGTATATACCTCTCCCTCTACCTATTGTGGCATTCTTTCTAATGGTCTTTGGCTGGCCAAGGGGAAAGGTACGTTTATCCCGACCCCGGGAAGATTCACCCTTTACCTTTGCAGTGTCACCTAGGCCTCTCAATCAAACCATTATCTGTATCAAAGCAAAACAAATTGTTAGTTGCAATTCATTATTCAACATGTTCAGGACTTTCGTAGGCAAGGGAGAAACAATTGGATACAGTAGGGTTATGAGTGTAACACGTGACTGTATGTAAAAGAGATCTACGGTCTGCACTATTTATATGTGCGGCCATAGAAAGGAATTAAGGTCTGCAAAATTGTGTTTTGCTGTTGATAAATGAAGTATGGTCTGCACAATTTCAAGTGCGGCCACACTTTAGACTCTTAAAATGTAGAGTCTCTGAAGATAGAGATATTGATGATCTGTGTTTGCAAGGGGAAAGCTTTGGTCCACACATTTTAAATTGCGGCCGCAGATCCCTGCTTCACTTAGTTGCAAAAATTCCAAATTTGTAGACTGCGCAAATTCAAATGCGGCCGCATATTTGAAAAGTTAAGAGGATTCAACTTTTGTCTACTTAGGTTTTTCAATTTCTTGCCAAATAGACATGGCAACATAGTAAAAACACGAAATTACACTAACCCAACCCATTAGAGCATGTCTGATGGTTAGCCAGTTCAAATCTACCCCACATGGACACGTAGTTGAACTTTAATAACAGATGACCTAAAAAGAACTAAAAATCTAAAAATTAAAATAACACAATAATTTAACGTGAAATTGAAACATACCAGATAGAGTAAGTGCAATGGGTGAAGAATCACATGTGGTTGTGTGTGAGAACAGTTAAGAATCTCTCAAGATTTTCAACAGAGCAACAATGCTTTGTTCAGAGAGGGAAAAGTGTAAAATAAGTTCTCTCCCTCTATTTATACCAACTGTTTTGAGAAGGGAAAAAAGGAGAGTGCGGCTGCACATTTTCATGTGCAGTACGCACTCTATCACCTGGGTTGACAATCTTTGATCATAACGTGTGGTCGGTACAATTTCAGTTGGCGCCACAAATTTCACGTAGGGTCAAAGATCCACCTTTGCACTAACAATCTCAAACTTCAGAGAGTACACATTTTAAATATTTCAAATGTGCTATCTGCATGAGAAAGGTGCAGCCGTAATGTTGTTCTATCGTGGAACATAGAAATGTGCATCTCACACAAATAAAGTGCGGTCCACACATTTTTTAATACTTAGCCATATTTTTGTCCACCTTTCTTGTAAACCACACTCATCCCTGTAGTACACTTTAAATCAAGTGATAACACAAATAACACCTAACTACGAAAGAAAAAGGAAAAGAAACTAGGTTGCCTCCTAAGAAGCGCCTGATTTAGCATTGCGGCTGTGACGATCCGGCCAATCATCTCATGAGTTACAGCTCTGTTTTACCCCATTTCTACTTCATTATGCTTCGTTATCAGTATTATATGTGATCGAGTTGAGTAGTTTGCGTTCGGAGTGGATTTGGTAAGAAATGAGACACTTAGTCTCTTTTAAAAGGGTTTAAGTTGGAAAAGTCAACTGGGTGCTGACTTATGTATTAGAGGGCTTAGATGTGAGTTCTGATGGTTCGTTTAGCTTCTAGAGGTGATTTATGACTTAGGAGTGTGATCAGAATTGGTTTTAGAGGTCCAGTGTAGAATTAGGCTTGAATTGGTGAAGTTAGTATTTTGGCGATTTCCGGTTGGTAGGTGAGATTTTGATCCGAGGGTCGGAAGGGAATTCCGAGAGTTGCAGTAGCTTCGTGGTGTCATTTGGGATGTGTGTGCAAAATTTCAGGGCATTTAGACGTGGTTTGATTGGGTTTTTGATCGAAAACGTATTTCGAAAGATTTCTGAAAAGCTAGGCTTGAATCCGACGTGTTTCGGGTAATTTGATGTTGTTTGAGGTGCTTTGATCATTGGAACAAGTTTGAATAAGGTATTGGGTCATGTTGGTGCTTTTGGTTGAGGTCACGGGGGCCTCGGGCTAAATTCGGATGGTTAACGGGAAGATATTTGGAGTTATGAGATCTCAGAAGTTGCTGCTTCTGGTATTTTCGCACCTGGGATTGGGGACCGCAGGTGCGGTGCCGCACATGTGGAAAAAGAGCAGCAAAAGCGATTTGGGAAGGATAGCCAGGGACCGCAGATGCGGCATATGGACCGCACCTGCAGAGTCGTAGATGCGGCTCATGTACTGCAGATGCGGAACCTGTCCCCCTAAGTGATTTCCGCAGATGCGGAGGAATTACTACAGAAGCGGTACCGCATGAGCAGTGGTGGGATCGCAGATGCAAAAACTCCTAGGCAGAAAGTTTATAAGTCATTTTATCCGCGATTTTGAGCCATTTTTCCTCCATAGCTGAGTATTTTGAGAGCTTTTTGAAGGTGATTAAAGAGGGATTCAAGGAGAATTGATTGGAGGTAAGATTTTCGAACCTAAAAGTCGAATCTATTGTGAAATTAACCTAGAAATTCTTGGAACTTAAGCAAAAAATGGAAGAACTAGGGCTTGTGATTTTGAACTTTTGAATTGGGATTTGAAGGACCATTTGAGGTCGAAACTAAAAACTTTTGATATGTATGAACTCGTGGGGTGATAAGGAATCTAATGATGTGAAAATTTCTGAGTTTCGAGAAGTGGGCCCAAGGCTCGAGTTTTGCTAATTTCGAGATGTTCGATTTTTTCGCTTGGGTTTTGTTCCCTTTACATATTGTGATGTATTCGTTCTAATTTTGGATAGATTTGACGCCCGTGGAGGCCGAGTCGAGGGGCAGAGGCGACGCGAGCTTGAGTTGTAGCTGGTTCGAGGTGAGTAATGATTATAAATGATGTCCTGAGGGTTTGAAACCCCGGATTGCACATCGTAGTGCTATATTGCGGTAGACACGCGCTGGATGATGAGCGTGGGGTCTTTTACTACTGGGGATTGCGACTTGGTCCGTCCCGATTGATGATTTTTACTGCATATTTAACTGAAACTTATTTGTTATCATTATGATTTGGGCTGATTGCCATATTTGGGCTTTGTGCCAATTATTTGAATCCTTCGGGGATTTTTATCACTGTTTCCTCACTGTTTTGACTTATTATTTGAACTCAGTCTTGTTGGTACCTACTATTTTACGAACTCAGCCACTTTTACTCAGATTTGAAACTTAAATGATATTTCTAAATGATGTTTTGGGCTGAGAACTACTATTTTACCAATGCCCGAGGGGCATGTGATGATTTTCGGACTGAGTGAGGCCGAGGGCCATATATGAGGATATGCTGCGTGATATGAGGCCGAGGGCCTGAGATACTTTATATGCCACGAGGTGGTTTGAGTGATATGAGGTTGAGTGCCGAGAGATGATGCCACGAGGTGGCTTGATATAGCGCTTGGGCCGTAAGGGGTCCCTCCGGAGCCTGCACACCCACAGTGAGCGCGGGTACCCATCATGATCTGAGAGTGAGCCTGCGGGGATGATACTGTTCTGAGCGATTGTTACTGTGCCCGAAGGGCATATTTCTACTTGTTATTTTCCTGCTAAATTACCTATTTTACTTGGTTCAAAGGAATTTCATTTGACTTCTTCATGGATTTACTGCTTTAAGTGATCTTACTGTTTGATATAGAATTGATTTGTGCCTTTACGTGTTTTCTTGCTTTCAGCCATTATTTATAATTATTACTCACTGAGTCGGAGTACTCACATTACTTCCTGTACCATGTGTGCACATTCAGGCATCGCAGAGTCCGCTCCTGAGTGTTGATCCTCCCAGTCCAGGCAGTGTTTTTCGGAGACTATGAGGTAGCTGTTGGCGTCCGCAACCCCTGTGCCTCCCATATCTTACTATTTTTATGTTCTTGAACTTCTATATCGGATTTTGTATCTAGTAGACTGGTATCCGGATTTATTAGTTGCTCATGACTTGTGAACCCCGATTTGGGTTGTGTTGGGATGGATTCTACTGTTGTTATCGTTATTTCCGCAAATTATGGCTATTATATCATGTTTTAGAACTATTTATGGTATTTAATTGTTTAAATGAGGTGTTCTCTTTTGGTATGGCTGCCCTTGTCTTTACGAGAGGCACTATCACGACCGGGTTTGGGGTAAGGGTCGTGACAAGTTGGTATCAGAGCTTAGGTTACTTAGGTCTCACGAGTCATGAGCAGGTTTAGTAGAGTCTCGCGGATCGGTACGAAGACGTCTGTATTTATCCTCGAGAGGATGCAGAACCCTTAGGAAAAACTTCATATTCTTGAAATTATTATTGTGCGAACTTGTTTGTTCGAGTACTAAACTTGTCATATTCCATTCTCTCACAGATGGTGTGGACGCGAGCTACCGGACGAGGTGGACGACCACCAATGCCACCAGCTGAGCCCACAAGAGGTCGTGGATGCAGTCGTGGTCGTGGAAGAGGCAGAGCAGCGAGGGCAACACCTGTAGATCCACCAGTTACCCTAGCTCCGGATCAGGCTCCAACTATGGATGCTCCAGCAGTACCAGTTCAGGCACCAGCTATGCCCATCATGATTCTGGGTCTTCAGGAGGCCTTGGCACAGATCTTATCAGTTTGCACTGGCATGGCTCAAGCAGTTTCGGCCACTACAGCAGCAGCTACTTCACAAGCTAGGGGAGGCAATCAGATCCTCGCTGCTCGCACGCTTGAGTAGGTAGTGCAGGGGCAGGGACTTCAGACAACAGGGGCACCTCCAGCCCAGCCAGTTGCACCAGCTCAGGAGTTTGTTGTGCCAGTTATGCCGGATGATGAGCAACATCGTCTTGAGAGATTTGGTAGAC
This sequence comes from Nicotiana sylvestris, assembly GCF_000393655.2. Taxonomy (NCBI): domain Eukaryota; kingdom Viridiplantae; phylum Streptophyta; class Magnoliopsida; order Solanales; family Solanaceae; genus Nicotiana; species Nicotiana sylvestris. The sequence goes on along the minus strand of NC_091065.1, from coordinate 86,316,712 downwards.
TCTAGCCTCCGTCATTCAGTGGTGCTAAGGGCGAGGATGCCCAGGGTTTTCTGGATAAGTGTCAGCGGATGCTCCATATAATAAGGATTCTTGAGTCTAGTGGTGTGGCATTTACTACTTTTCGATTTTCTTGGTTCGCCTTCACTTGGTGGGAGGAGTATGAGAGGCGTAGGCCTGTGGGAGCAGTGCCCCTCACTTGGAAGGAGTTCTCCACTCTCTTCTTAGAGAAGTATGTACCGTAGTCTCATAGAGAAGAGCTGCGTAGACAGTTTGAGTGGTTGTGATAGGGGTATATGACTGTGTCACAGTATGAGTCGAGGTTTTCTGAGTTGGCTCGTCATGTCGTTTGGATGGTTCCGACAGATCGTGAGAGGATCAGGAGATTTGTTGATGGCCTTAACTATCATCTCTGTATTCTTATGACCCTAGAGAGGGTGTTGGGTGCTACGTTCGAGGAGGTGGTTGATATCGCTCACGAGATTGAGACAGTTCGCCATCAGGATCGAGAGGAGAGGGAGGCCAAGATTCCTGGATGATCGGGTAGTTATGGTGGTGCTCCTTCGAGGGGCCAGTTCCAGCATGGTAGAGGTTGTTCTTTCAGGCCTGCTCAGTCGGCCCATCCAGAGTATCGCGGGGCTTCTTCAGGTCATGGTTATCATGGGTCTCAGCAAGGCCAGTCTTCACTCAGTGCCCTCCCAGCTCAGAGTTCATCTCGTGCCCCGTCAGCTAAGGGTTCTTCTATGCCGAGTGCATCAGCTAGTCACTCTGGTGCAAGGGGTTCCCTTCAGTCCCCTTCTCCAGCACCTGGGAGTTGTTTTGAGTGTGGAGAGTTTGGGCATGTGTGGAGGCAGTGTCCTCATCGTGTTGCTAGTTCGTCCCAGCAGAGGGGTCAGCCCTCGACTTCTGCTCCAGTTACTTCACCACCTGCCCAGCCAGCTAGGGGTGGAGGTCAAGCAGCCAGGGGTCGCCCCAGAGGGGGAGGTCGATCAGGCGGTGGCTAGGCTCGTTTCTATGCACTTCCAGCTAGACCCGATGTTATTGCTTCAGATGCTGCTATTACAAGTATTGTCTTAGTCTGCCACAGAGACGCCTCTGTATTATTTGATCCCGGTTCCACCTTTTGCTATGTGTCATCATACTTTGCTTGTTATTAGGGTACGCTCCGTGAGTTTCTTGCCTTACCTGTTCACGTATCTACCCCGGTGGGCGATACTATTGTTGTAGACCGTGTGTATCGGTCATATGTGGTGACTATTGGGGTTCTAGAGACCCGAGTGGATCTATTTCTATTGAGCATAATGAATTTTGATGTCATTTTGGGCATGGATTGGTTATCTCCGTGTTGTGCTATTCTGGACTATCATGCTAAGATAGTCACTTTGGCTATGCCGGGTGTGCCGCGGATCGAGTGGCGTGGTGTAACTGGTTATGTTCCTAGTAGAGTAATTTCTTTCTTGAAGGCCCAGCGTATGCTTGGGAAGGGTTGCCTTTCGTATCTAGCATTTGTGAGGGATGTTGGAGCTAAGACTCCTAGTATTGATTCTGTCCCAGTTGTGAGGGATTTTCTTGATGTGTTTCCTGCAGACCTACCGGGCTTGCCACCGGACAAGGATATTGATTTTGGTATTGACCTGGTGCGGGGCACTCAGCCCATTTCTATTTCGCTATATCGTATGGCACCAGCAGAGTTGAAAGAATTGAAGGAGCAGCTTCATGAACTCCTAGATAAGGGGTTCATTCGGCCTAGTGTGTCACCTTGGGGTATTCTATTTTTGTTTGTGAAGAAGATTGATGGAACGATGAGAATGTGCATTGATTATAGGCAATTGAACAAAGTAACAATTAAGAACAAGTATCATTTGCCTCACATTGATGATTTATTTGATCAGCTTCAGGGAGCGATAGTGTTCTCCAAGATTGATCTCCATTCGGGTTATCACCAGTTAAAGATCAGGGATTCAGATATTCTTAAAACTACTTTCAGGACCATATATGGTCATTATGAGTTCTTTGTGATGTCTTTCCGGCTAACCAATGCCGCAGCAGCGTTCATGCATTTGATGAACAACGTGTTCTGGCCTTATCTTGATTCATTCGTTATAGTCTTTATTGATGATATTCTGGTGTACTCTCGTAGCCAGGAGGAGCACGCAGAGCATTTAAGAGTTGTGTTGCAGAGATTGAGAGAGAAGAAGCTTTATGCAAAATTCTCCAAGTGTGAGTTTTGGCTCAGTTCAGTGGCTTTCTTGGGGCATGTGGTGTCCAGTGAGGGTATTCAAGTTGATCCAAAGAAGATATAGGCAGTTCAGAGCTGGCCCAAACCGTCCCCAGCCACAGAGATTCGTAGCTTTCTTGGTTTGGCAGGCTATTATCGCCATTTTTTCAGGGATTCTCATCTATTGCATCGCCCTTGACCAAGTTAACTCAGAATGGTGTTTCATTTTTATGGTCGGACGAGTATGAGGAGAGCTTTCAGAAGCTCAAGACAACTTTGACCACAACTCCAGTGTTGGTTTTTCCATCAGCTTCAGGTTTATATACCGTGTATTATGATGCTTCTAGAGTTGGTATTGGTTGTGTATTGATGCAGGAGGGTAGAGTTATTGCTTATGCTTCTTGTCAGTTGAAGCCCCATGAGAAGAACTACCCCATTCATGATTTGGAGTTGGCTGCCATAGTTCATGCATTGAAGATTTGGAGGCATTATTTGTAGGGTGTATCTTGTGAGGTATTCATCGATCATCGCAGTCTTCAGTATTTGTTCAAGCAAAAGGATCTTAATTTGAGACAGCGGAGGTGGTTGGAGTTGCTTAAAGATTATTATATCACTATATTGTACCATTCGGGAAAGTCCAATGTGGTGGCCGATGCTTTGAGACAAAAGCCAATAAGTATGGGGAGTTTGGCATACATCCCAGTTGGGGAGAGACCTTTCGCAGTTGATGTTTAGGCCTTGGCCAATCGGTTCGTTAGGTTGGATATTTCGGAGCCCAGTCGGGTGTTGGCGTGTGTGGTTTCTCGGTCTTCCTTATTTGATCGCATCAGAGAGCACCAATATGATGACCCGCATTTGCTTGTCCTTAAGGACAGAGTTCAGCATGATGATGCTAGAGATGTGACAATTGGTTATGATGGGATGTTGAGGATGCAGGGCCGGATTTGTGTGCCCAATGTAGATGGGCTTCGGGAGTTGATTCTGGAAGAGGCCCATAGCTCGCGGTATTCCATTCATTCGGGTTCCGCGAAGATGTATCAGGATTTGAGGCAGCACTATTGGTGGAGAAGAATGAAGAAAGATATTTTGGGATTTGTAGGTCGGTGTCTCAATTGTCAGCAGGTGAAATATGACCATCAGAGACCGGGTGGCTTGCTTCAGCAGATGGTCATTCCTGAGTAGAAGTGGGAGAGGATCACTATAGACTTTTTTGTTGGACTTCCACGGACATTGAAGAAGTTTGATAATATTTGAGTGACTGTGGATCAGTTGACCAAGTTCGCGCACTTCATTCCTGTGTGCACTACCTATTCTTCAGAGCGGTTAGCAGAGTTATATATCCGAGAGATTGTTCGGCTGCATGATGTTCCAGTTTCTATCATTTCAGACCGGGGTACTCAGTTTACATCCCAATTTTGAAAGTCTGTTCAGCGAGAGTTAGGTACTCAGGTGGAGTTGAGTAGAGCTTTTCATCCTCAGATGGACGGGCAGTCCGAGCATAATATTCAAATATTGGAGGACATGTTGTGTGCTTGTGTTATGGATTTTGGAGGTTCATGGGATAGATTTCTACCGCTTACAGAGTTTGCTTATAACAACAGCTACCAGTCGAGTATTCAGATGGCTCCATATAAGCTTTTGTATGGGAGGCGGTGTAGATCTCCAGTCGGTTGGTTCGAGCCCGATGAGGCTAGGCTAGTGGGGATAGATTTGGTTCAGGATGCCTTAGAGAAGGTCAAGGTGATTCAGGAGAGGCTTCGTACAGTGTAGCTGTGACAGAAGAGTTATGCAGACTGGAAGGTTCGAGATTTGTCCTACATGGTTGGTGAGAAGGTCTTGTTAAATGTTTCGCCCATAAAAGGGTGATATGAGATTTGGGAAGAAAGGAAAGTTGAGTCCGCGGTTCATTGGGACTTTTGAGGTAATTTAGAGGGTCAGGGAGGTGGCTTATGAGCTTGCTTTGCCACCTAGCTTGTCTAGCTTGCATCTGGTATTTCATGTTTCTATGCTCTAGATGTACATTGGGGACCCGTCTCATGTTTTGGACTTTAGCACAGTTCAGTTGGATGATGATTTGACCTTTGATGTGGAGCCAGTAGCTATTTTGGGACGTCAGGTTCGAAAGTTGAGGTCAAAGGATATAGCTTCAGTGAAGGTGCAGTAGAGAGGTCGTCCCGTAGAAGAGGCTACCTGGGAGACCGAGCGGGAGATGTGGAGCAGATATCCTCACCTATTTGACGCTTCAGGTATGTTTCTTGACCCATTCGAGGTTGAACGTTTGTTTAAGTTGGGGATGATATGACGACCCGGCCAGTCGTCTAATGAGTTACCGCTCCATTTTCCCCCATTCTGCTTCACTATGCTTCGTTATCCATGTTTTATGTGATAGAGTTGAGTAGTTTTCATTCGTAGTAGATTTGGTAAGAAATGAGACACTTAGTCTCTTTTAAGAAGGTTTAAGTTGGAAAAGTCAATCGGGTGTTGACTTATATGTTAGAGGGCTCGGATGTGAGTTCCGATGTTTCGTTTAGCTTCGGGAGGTGATTTATGACTTAGGAGTGTGATCGGAATTGGTTTTGGAGGTCCGGTGTAGAATTACGCTTGAATTGGTGAAGTTAGTATTTTGGCGATTTTCGGTTGGTAGGTGAGATTTTGATCCGAGGGTCGGAATGGAATTCCGAGAGTTGTAGTAGCTTCGTGGTGTCATTTGGGATGTGTGTGCAAAATTTCAGGTCATTCGGACAAGGTTTGGTTGGGTTTTTGATTGAAAACGTATTTTGGAAGATTTCTCAAAAACTAAGCTTGAATCCGACGTGTTTCAGGTAATTTGATGTTGTTTGAGGTGGTTTGATCATTGGAACAAGATTTAATAAGGTATTAGGTCATGTTGGTGCTTTAGGTTGATGTCCCGGAGGCCTCGGGGTGAATTCGGATAGTTAACGGGAAGATTTTTGGACTTAAGATATCTTAGAACTTGCTGCTTCTGGTATTTCCGCACCTGCGGATTGGGGACCGCAAGTGCGGTGTTGCACATACGGAAAAAGAGCCACAGAAGCGGTTTGGGAAGGATAGCTAGGGGCCACAGATGCGGCATATGGACTGCACCTGCGGAGTCGCAGATCCGGCTCGTGGACCGCAGATGCAGAACCGGCCCCCCTAAGTGATTTCCGCAAATGCGGAGGAATTACCGCAGAAGAGGTACTGCAGGAGCGGTGGTGGGATCACAGATGCGAAAACCCCTGGGCAGAAAGTTTATAAGTCATTTTATCCGCGATTTTGAGCCATTTTTCCTCCATAACTGAGTATTTTGAGAGCTTTTTAAAGGTGATTAAAGAGGGATTCAAGGAGAATTGATTGGAGGTAATATTTTCGAACCTAAAACACGAATCTATTATGAAATTAACATAGAAATTCTTGGAACTTAAGCTAAAAATGAAAGAGCTAGGGCTTGGGATTTTGAACTTTTGAATTGGGATTTGAAGGACCATTTGAGGTCGGAATTGAGAACTTTTGGTATGTATGAACTCGTGGGGTGATAAGGAATCTAATGATGTGAAAATTTTTGAGTTTCGAGAAGTGGTCCCGAGGCTCGGGTTTTGCTAATTTCGGAATTTTTGATATTTTTCGATTGTTTTCGCTTGGGTTTTATTACCTTAACATATTGTGATGTGTTCGTTCTGATTTTGGATTAAATTTGACGTGTGTGGAGGCCGATTCGAGGGGCAGAGGCGTCGCGAGCTAGAGTTGTAGCCTGTTCGAGGTGAGTAATGATTGTAAATGATGTCGTGAGAGTTTGAAACCCCGGATTGCACATCGTAGTGCTATATTACGGTGAGACACGCGCTGGATGATGAGCTTGGGGTCTTTTACTACTGGGTATTGCGACTTGGTCCGTCCCGATTGATGATTTTTACCGCATATTTGACTGAAACTTATTTGTTATCATCATGATTTGGGCTGATTGCCATATTTGACATTCGTGCCAATTATTTGAATCCTTCGGGGATTTTTATCACTGTTTCCTCACTCTTTTGACTGATTATTTGAACTCAGTCCTGTTGGTATCTACTATTTTACGAACTCAACCACTTTTACTTAGATTTGAAACTTAAATGATATTTCTAAATGATGTTTTGGGCTGAGAACTACTGTTTTACAAATGCCCGAGGGGCTTGTGATGATTTTCAGACTGAGTGAGGCCGAAGGCCATATATGAGGATATGCTGAGTGATATGAGTCCAAGGGCCTGAGATACTTTATATGCCATGAGGTGGCTTGAGTGATGTGAGGCCGAGTGCCGAGTGATGTGAGGCCAAGTGCCGAGAGATGATGCCATGAGGTGGCTTGATATAGCGCTTGGGCCGTAAGGGGCCCCTCCGGAGTCTGCACACCCACAGTGAGCGCGGGTACCGTGTGTTACTGCTCTAAATTACCTGTTTTACTTGGTTTAAAGGAATTTCATTTGGCTTCTTCATGGATTTATTGCTTTAAAAGATCTTACTATTTGATATAGTTTTGCTTTGTGCCTTTACGTGGTTTCTTGATTCTAGCCATTATTTATGATTATTACTCACTGAGTCGGAGTACTCACATTACTCCCTGCACCGTGTCTGCAGATTCAAGCATCGCAGAGTCCGCTCCTGAGTGCTGATCCTCCCAGTCCAGGCAATGTTTTTCGGAGACTACAAGGTAGCTGTTGGCATCCGCAGCCCCGTGCCTCCCATATCTTACTATTTTTATGTTCTTGAACTTCTGTATCAGATTTCATTTCTAGTAGACTGGTATCCGGATTTATTCGTTGCTCATGACTTGTGATAGCCCGGTTTGGGTTGTGTCGGGATGGTTTCTAATGTTGTTATTGTTATTTCCGCAAATTATGGCATTATATCATGTTTTAGAACTATTTATGGTATTTAATTGTTTAAATGAGGTGTTCTCTTTTGGTCTGATTGGCCTTGTCTTCATGAGAGACGCCATCACGACTGGGTTCGGGGTAAGGGTCGTGACAGTGACACGATGCAAGATACTCTCAAGTGAAGTGAATGACCGCCACCATGTGGATATCTCCAAAATTTGCCCAAGTAGTGCTTCACCCGGTGGCCATTGAGTAGGAATACTTCATTGTTTTTGTTCTTTAAGTCTAATGCACCGAAAGGTGTCACACAACCAATTTCAAATGGACTACTCCATTTAGATTTTAGCTTCCCGGGAAACATTCTCATCCTTGAGTTAAACAATACAAGATCACCCACCTTGAACGCTTCGTTCAAAATTTCTTTTTCATGAAGATATTTCATCTTTTCTTTGTAGAAGGACGAACTCACATATGCACGGTACCAGACTCAGCTGATTCATTCAAGTGTGTAACCCGCAAGTTAGCGGCTACATCCCAATCAAGATTAAACTTCCTTAGAGCTCACATTGCCTTGTGCTCTAGTTCCACCGGAAGATGAAAAACTTTTCCGAACACCTACCGATATAGTGACATTATGATAGGTGTTTTGTAAACCGTATGATAAGCCCATAATTCATTAACAAGCTTCTTAGACCAATCCATCCGATTAGCCTTCACTATTTTAGACAAGATCCTCTTTATCTCCCGGTTGGAGACTTCCACTTGCCCACTAGCTTGTGGGTGATAGGGAGTCATGACTTTGTGAGTAACACCATCCTTGCTAAGTAAAGTGTCAAAAGCCTTGTTGCAAAAGTGTGAGCCCCCATCGCTTAGAATTGCACGTGGAGTACCAGGCCTTGGGAAAATATTCTTATTCAAGAAAGCCACCACATTTCTCGCCTCATTATTGGGTTAAAGTGATGGCCTCAACCCATTTGGACATATAATCCACCACGACCAAGATGTAGGTGTTTCCACAAGAACTCACAAAAGGACCCATGAAATCAATGCCCCACACATAAAAAATATCAATCTCCAATATGGTTTCGAGAGGCATTTCATTTTTCGTTGAGCTTCCACCGGCCCGTTGACATTTATCACATATTTTCACTAACTCACTAGCATCCTTGTAAAGAGTGGGCCAATGGAAACCACAACTAAGCACTTTGGACGCCATTCGTGCTCCACCATGATGACCACCATATGGCGAAGAGTGACAAGACCCAAGAATATAACCTTGCTCTTCTTATGGTACACACCTCTTAATCACCCCATCCATACAAATCTGGAAAAGGTATGGTTCATCCCAACAATAATCTTGACAATCCCTTTTGAGTTTCTTCCTTTGGCTTGAAGAGAACTCATCTGGAATGATTCCATACACAAGAAAATTTGCTAAGTCCACGAACCATGGAACCTCTTTCATTGAAAATACAAAAATTTGCTCATCGAGGAAGGAGTCATTGATTTCAAGGCTATCATGCGGCCTTCCCTCCTCCTCCAAACAAGACAAGTGGTCCGCCACTTGGTTTTTACTGCCTTTTCTATCTTGAATGTCAATATCAAATTCTTGTAACAAGAGCACCCATTTTATAAGTCAAGCTTTGGAGTCCTTTTTTCTCATAAGATAATAAAGTACCGCATGATCTGTGTGGACAATAAATTTTGCACCCATTAATTACGGGCGAAACTTCTCAATTGCAAACACAATAGCAAGGGGCTCTTTCTTTGTAATGGTATAGTTGACTTAGAAACTATTCATGGTGTAACTATCATAGTAAACTGGATGGAAAATCTTGTTGATATGTTGCCCCAAAACAGCCCCAACTGCTACGTCACTTGCATCACGCATGAGTTCGAAAGGCACACTCCAATTTGTAGTGGTGATGATGGGAGTAGTTGTTAACTTGAGGTTCAACAATTCAAAAGCAATCATGCAATCATCATTGAAATTAAACTTGGCATCCTTCTCAAGAATCTTGCACAACGGGTTTACCACTTTACATAAATCTTTGATAAAGCGCCGGTAAAAACCCACATAGCCTAAGAAACTCCGCACATCCTTAACCGAAGTTGGGGGTGGAAGCTTAGAAATCACCTCAACATTTGCCTTGACAACTTTCATTCCATTCCTTGAGATTTTATGGCCAAGGACAATACCTTCCTCAACCATGAAATGACATTTCTCCCAATTGAGCACCACATTAGTTTCTTCACATCTAGCTAACACTTTGTCAAATTTGAAAGACAGTCATCAAAAGAATGCCCAACCACCAAGAATTCATCCATGAAACTTCAAGGTAGTACTCCACCATATATGTGAAAATAACCATCATATACCTTTGAAAAGTCGCTGGTGCATTGCACAAACCAAATGACATCCACTTGAAAGCAAAAGTACTATAGGGACATGAAAATGTTGTTTTCTCTTGATATTCTAGAGCAATGAGAATTTGGTTGTAGCCCAAGTACCCATCAAGAAAACAAGAGAAAGCGCGGCCAGCCAATCTATCGAGCATTTGATCAAAGGGAAGTGGAAAGTGATTCTTTCCTTGTGACTTTGTTGCGCTTGTGATAATCCATACACACCTTCCAACCGGCCACCATTCTTGTAGGGATCAATTCATTCTTGTCATTGGTGACCACCACCATGCCCCTTGTTTGGGATACATTGAACTAGAGAAGTCCATGAACTATTGGAGATAGGGTATACAATCCTGGCATCCAACCACTGGATAATCTCATTCTCGATAACTTCTTGTATAACCTCATTGAGTCTCTTTTGATGTTCAATAGATGGTTTAGCGCCTTCCTCAAACTTGATCTTATGCATGAAAAAGGCGGGAATTATACCCTGAATATCCACCAAGGTCCACCCAATAGCCTTCTTCATCTTTTATAGCACCGTCAATGTGGAATCTACCTGTACGTTAGTCAAACAAGAGGAAAGAATAACTGGTAAAGTAGAAAAAAGGCCAAGAAATTCATACCGAATATGTGGAGGCAATGGCTTCAATGCCAAGGTAGGTGGCTCTTCAATAGAAGACTTTGTAGGAGCATTCTTCCGATTTTCAAGATTCAAGGACAATTTTCGGGGTGCATACATGTACGGCCGTATTCCTTGCAAAGAGTACACACATTCCTTGAAGACATCCATCTCGTCAACATCAAAATTGAGCAAGACGGCCTCCAACATATCACCAACATTGATTGTAGCACTTGTATAATCAACAATGACATTGTTCTCCAAATCCTCAAAAGAACACACCTCATTACTATTTGGTTGCCGCATGGACTTACACATGTGGAATATACTTTTTCACCAACCCGAAAAGTGAGTTCTCACGCTTCAACATCACAAAGGGCCTTACCCGTACCAAGGAAATGTCTCCCAAGAAGAATTGGCACTTCATAATCAACCTCACAATCTAGAATGACAAAATCCGCCGAAAGAATGAATTTATCAACACGAGCCAAAACATCTTCAATCACATCCAATGGTCTTTTCAAGGTACGATTGGCTATTTGCAATCTCATAGAGGTGGGTCTTGGTTGTGCAATCCCCAAAGTCTTCAAAATCGAATAGGGCATCAAATTGATACTTGCCCCAAGATCACAAAAAGCTATAGCAAACTCGACACTTTCAATTGTACAAGGAATGGTGAAAGAATCGAGATCCTCCAACTTAGGATCCATTGAGTGAACAATTGCACTCACGATGAGTGACTTTGATGGTCTCAAAATTTATTGACCGTTTCTTTGTCACAAGGTCCTTCATACATATTGCATAACCAGACATTTGTTCCAAATCTTCGACCAATGGCACATTGATTGAGAGATACTTCATTATTTGAATGAACTTCTTAAATTGATTCTCACCATTTTGCTAGGAGAGTATTTGAGGGTATGGAGGCGGAGGCTTAGGCAATGGTGCCTTAGCCTTTTTCACTACCCGCTTTGGTATGTCAATAATGTGTTCCTTAGATATCACCTCTTCTTGAGTATCTTCCACACTATCGTCAATATCAATCCAAACTTCCTCATTAGGTTGAACAACATTGTTCGGGATCTCTTCTTCTTGCATCACTTGATTATCATCAACAAGTCGCCTTCCACTTGAGGTGGGTGCATTCCTGCCTCTTCCACTTCTTGTGATAACTACCATGGCATGACCCGTATTGTTACCACCCTTTGAGTTTGCCACTGTGTCACTTGGTAGTGCCCCATTAGGATAAGAGTTTAAATCTTGAGAGATTATCCCTATTTGAACTTCTAGGTTATTGATTGATGTGTTGTGTGAGGCAAGTTGGGCATCCGAATCATCATTCTTTTCTATCATTTTCTTGAACATACCTTCAATACGTCCAATCTCATTGTTTGAAGAACTTGAACCATGGGAAGGATAAGGAAGTGGGTTTCTTAGTTGTTGATATATTAAGGGCCTTTAAAAACCCGACCCTCGGGGCCTTGATTGTTACTCCATCCGCATTGATTGTTGCCTCCCCAATGTCCTTGGTTGTTTCCACTCCAATTCCCTTGATTGTTGCTATTCCAATTTCCTTCATTTTTTTTCCATTCCAATTTCCTTGATTGTTAGAATTCCAATTGCCATGATAGTTGTGTTGTCGCCATTGTTGTTGGCTTGGGCCTTGCAAGTTGTTTCTTTGCCCTTGAAAATTTACCATATATTTCCCTTCCTCCTCTTGTTCATTGTAAGAATCATATGTCTCAAAACCACTATCATCTTGCACATAGTTCTCCACTCGAGTTTGCACTTATGGACCATTGGTCCTCCTCTTGTTTACCAACACATTCACTCCCTCTATAGCATTAATTTGGTTAGGGGCTTGCACTTGATTTAGTTGAGATTTGGCTAGTTGAGTCATGGTAGTGGTCAATTCAGTAATGGCTTGCCCATGGTCTTTTAATTCTTTGTGAAGGTGGATCATATTCGGGTTACCTTATGGGACATTGGCCCGGGATTGCCAAGCCGATGAAATTTCCACCATCTCATCCAAAATCTCACACGCCTCCGCATAAGGCGTACTCACAAAGTTCCCATTGGCTAGTTAATGCACTACTCGTTGGTCGGCTATGTTAATCCCACGATAGAAGGTTTATTGAATCATGTTTTCCTTCATATCTTTATTGGGACATTCATTAACCATCATTCTATAGCGCTCCCATATCTTGTGTAGTTGTTCATTCGGCTCTTGCTTGAATGCCAAGATCTTATCTCGAAGTGTAGCCATGTGCCCCAAAGATAAAAAATTAGCAATAAACTTTTCCGCCAACTTATCCCATGTGTGAATTGAATGGTTCGACAATCGTTCCAACCAATCTTAAGCTTTCCCTCCTAGAGAGAAGGGACAAAGCCTTAGCCTCAGTGCATCATCGGAAATATTAGTTTTCTTGCTTCCCCAATATGTATCCACAAAGCCCTTCAAATGTTTATAAGCATTTTGAGTTAGAGCACCAGTAGAGAAACCCCGTTGCTCAAGCAAAGTGAGTATCACATTGGTGATTTGGAAGTTGCTCGCTATAATACAGGGAGGAACTATTGCACTAGCATAACCTTCATTGGGCAATATATGGTGTATAGCTGCTCGTTGTAAAGGTGCGGGTGGAACAAGCGCATTGTCATAAGGTAATCGGCCTCTCCAATTGGCTTATGGCTAATGAGGGTACCTCCTCTACTTGTTCTTCCTTGCCATCCAATTCCCCCAAAGGAAAATTTCCAAACACATTGTTCGCCATGGTTGTACCTAGAATTTCTTAAACAAATTAGTAATACGGAAGGAAAAGAAGATATTCCAAAAACACACTCAACTATATAGCTAATACCGTTTTAACTCCCCGGCAATGGAGCCAAATATTGATCCACGTCCAATCCACACTCAATAGTGAATGGAAACGGTCATTGGAAGAATAGTACCCAATAAGAGTCGGGGTCGATATGTCAGGTTATGCACTTGATGAGAGCTAATGAAATTACTAAATTGCACTTCCAAACAAAGGATTTTGATTTCTATTTCTAAATTAACACTAACAACTATAAATTAAGGAGAAGAAACTAGAAAATGAATGATTGTTTTTGTTGTTCTTACCAAATGGTTAAAAAGCCTAGGAATGTGACCTTGACCTAGGTGTCCTCCTAATGGGTTAAGTACGTTATTACTTGTTTTATTGATCGGGTGTATTATAGCTCTCAAGTCTAAGTTACCCATTCAATACCTCTCGTTCATAGAGTGATTTTTCCCAATTTGGCTTTCTCAAGCCCAAATGGGTATCAAACTAAATAGTTGATTCAGTTCAAGTAGGGTTTTCTCTATCTCTATTCCAAACCCTTTAATTAAGCTAATCAAATCCTTAATTAGCCTAATTTCTTGTTAAACAAGCTTTCCTAGACTAGGCCCCTATTTCTCAGGTAAAGTCCAAGTCAAAAAGATATGAATTAATTCTTGCAACAATTAATTCTAAAATTAAAGCATAAGCAAGGCTATATAATCAACATCCAATTATAAACAAGCATTAAATTAAATACACATAAGATTTACACACTAGGGTTGGGTCACAACCCTAGTAAAAGTCTAGCTAATCATAGTAGAAAATGAAGAAAACAAAGAAGGAATACTAATTAAAATCATAGTGTAAGATTAAAATGATAAACTATGATGTTTTAATTCGAAAATAATCATAAATTTCCTAAAATGGAAAATTACAACGGCTACAGCTGCTTGAACTTCAACACTTCACCTAAAATATGATTCCCGTTTATTTATAATGGCCAAAAATTTGCTAACAAAAATTCCCCTCGGGAGGTTTCACGGCCGCACAATTCCATGTGCGGTCCGGACATTTCTTTGGTTTACAAGGACTTGGATTCTCCAGCCCCATAATTTGGTCTGTAACTGCAAGTCAGCTACTACGGCCGCACTTCAAGCAAGGCTTCTGTCTTGGTCATTTGCACACTCTTTGAACTATTTGAACTCTTGTGAGTGCGAGCCATGATCTGTGGCCACACAATTCATGTGTGGCCCGTAGTTCTGCATAAAGTCTGTTGGGATTCTTCATTAGTTTTGCGGCCGCAGAGGTAATACTGGAGTCCGCACTTGCTTCTACAGCCACAAAATTACCTCTACGGACTGCACTTCTTGTGTGATGCGGCCCTTCTTGCCTTGTGAGTCGGCACACTCCTTTTTAAGTCGGATTTCTTTATAAAAACCCAAATTTTCAACATTCCTGCATTTTGCATTCTTTCATTTATTTCGGGAATATAAATCAATACTTTTGGACTTAAAACAAAAGCAAAAAGGCGCTAATAAGTGGTCAAAATCCACACTTATTGCATAGTTAAGTGAGTTTGCTATTACAAACAAAAGAAAAGTGACTTTTGTAGGTGTATGGGGTGAAATTGGTTGATAACAAGTGGTCAAATGGCAAAATATGAGTCAACAAATAACTAGCCCCCGGTAAAAAAGGTGTTACCGGTACAGGATGGATCCCGAAGGTAATGCAGCCGATAATAGAGATTCAAAGGTTTGACATCGGTAGTATTTAATGAGCAGCCATTACAAATGATATCTACATTCAAAGCTAGTCGTTATGCACCCATCAATGGCATTTTTGTTTTCATTCAAGAGCAGCTTGATTTTAGGATCTTGTCCCCCTAAGTAGAGGCTATACATATCAAGATTAGCAACCATTGTAAGGCATATGTCACGCCCCGAACCTGGGGGCGAGATCGGCACCCAGTGCCTCACCTATCTTTGCGTACCAACTTGTGACTAAGGAACTCTAAACATGTGATGTCATACTTTGGCCATAGGCCACATTGCAAGACAACTACGAATGCTGACTAAATATCAATATAAAGCTGGGCCGACAAGGCCGTCGTAATTATTGCAGCTGCAAACCAACCAAATATACATACATGGCCTACAAGCCCAACATATTGCACTAACTGATAGGATATGTCTACAAGCCTCTACTGGAGGATATACTATAATCGGAATAGCTCCTTAACCTACTCATACCATATATAAATATATACACAAGATGTACATAAAGCTCTAGACCCTGCAACTCCGAAAGGCATGGAGCTTATCGATCAAGCTAAACTTGGGTAGCACTTAATGAAGAGGTCTACCCACCTGTCTGTCTGAACCTGCACGCATGAAATGCAGTGCCCCTAGAAAAGGGACATCAGTACAAAATAATGTACCGAGTATGTAAGGCAATATACCGAAAGTTGAAACCGAATTGATAATATAATAACTGCAAGTAACTGAAACTCTCTAAATATAGTAAGTAAAATAGTTGTCCGGCCCTATAAGGCTCAGTATATTTATATAACTGCTCTGCTATAGTAGGCTCGCTCATAGTCACTCGGCCATAGTAGGCTCTATATCTCGGCCATGTTGGGCTCGCTCATAGGCGCTCGGCCATAGTAGGCTCGATATATATCTTACTATCTGATCAGAGGTTGCCCAATAGGGACCTGCCCATCGATTATAGCTCGATGGTAATGAAAATACTGTAATATGGTATATATAAACTCTCCGCTCTCTTGACTGGAAGAAGGAAATACTCAATTGAATAGGAAGTCCCGATAAGGAGAATATTGTAACTTACAAAACTAGGAAAATATACGTAATTTGCGAGACTAACAAAATATACGTAAATTTCGGGATATGAATTTCTTTATGCCTCATTATCAAACTTGTGTAATGGCGAGATCATGCCAAAATGAATGAAGGGCTTGGCCTTAACATACCCGGAGTAGAAAAAATCCGTATGATGTTCTTGAAAAAAGTGTTTTGTAGTATTTTGCCACTTAACAAAAATGACTATGAGTCATTTGGTTAAAAAGTGATTGGCTGCCACGTTCTTGCTTTGGTATGTTATGCCCCGCAATATTACATTGATAATACGTCCTGTAGTATTATATTACGATGATGTTACACTTTGTAGTATTAAATTACGACGATGTTGCACCCTGTAGTATTGTATGTTGAATTTGTCGTAAGGTAATTGACATCAGTCCAAGGAAAACATTATTTGGAGATTATAAGGATTATGATGTTTCAAACAAGTGATGAGAAAATTCGTAAAGGTGAGAGGGGAAACAAGTCAAAGAAAATGAATTTTTGTCCAAGTTTGGCATGTTGGGATAAAATACGGCCCGAGCCAAAATACTCGGTATTTATGGACTTGTGCCATACAAGGTACCACATGACCATGATAGTAAGGTATGTGAAAAGTGAGTAGTACTTTAAATAAGTCGAAATAATTCTTAATTATGTGGGTAATTGGTTAATTATTGGGTAATGAGACATTACCTATTTAATTAATAATTAGTGGCAGGTTAATTAAAAAACCAAATGTCCCATTACCCAATAATTAACCAATTACCCACATAATTAAGAATTATTCCGACTTACTTAAAATACTACTCACTTTTCACATACCTTACTATCATGGTCATGTGGTCCCTGTATGGCTCCATAAATACCGAGTATTTTAGCTCGAGCCGTATTTATCCCAACATGCCAAACTTGGACGAAAATTCATTTTCTTTGACTTGCTTCCCCTCTCACCTTCACGAATTTATTCATCACTTTTTTGAAATAGCATAATCCTTATAATCTTCAAATAATATTTTTCTTGGACTGATGTATATTACCTTATGACAAATTCAACGTACAATACTACAGGGTGACACATCGTAGTAATTTAATACTGCAAAGTGTAACATCATCGTAATATAATACTGCAGGATGTAATATCAATGTAATATTGAGGGGCGTAACAACATATAAAAGATTATGCACACAAAAACTTTAACCCGCTATTCTACGCTCAGTTTAAACAATTTCATTATTGCTTTATCATTGCTTTTTCTTTGCTATCAGAAATGTCGAGTTCGCAATCAGGCTTATTGTTTCCTTTAATCTTAGTCGTTAATCTTATTTTTGTTCCCATTTCTTTATCATTTTTGTCACACCCCGAACCTTGGGGGCGAGACCGGCACTGGGTGCCTCACCTATCCTTGCATACCAACTTGAGACTAAGGCACTCTAAACATACAGTGTCATACTTTGTCCATGGGCCACATTGCAAGACAATTGCAAATGCTAACTAAACACCAATATACTGTTGGGCCAACAAGGCTGTCAAAACTACTATAGCTGGCAAACTAATAAAATATACATAAAAGGCCTACAAGCCCAACAAACTATACTAACTGACAGGATATGTCTACAAGCCTCTACTGATGGATATACTACGATCGGAAAGGGCCACAGTCTACTCATAACATATATAAATACATACATACATACATACATACATACATACATACATACATACATACATATATATATATATATATATATATATATATATATATATATATATATATATACAAACGCACAAGATGTACATAAAGCTTTAGACCCGGCAACTCCGAAGGATATGGAGCTTACTGATCAAGTTGAACTCGGGCAATACCTAATGAGGAGGTCTATCCCATCTGTCTGTCTGAAACTGCATGCATGAAATGCAACGCCCCCAGAAAATGGACATCAACACGAAATAATGTACCGAGTATATAAGTCAATATACTGAAAGCTGAACTGAACTGATAATATAACAACTGAAAATAACTAGAAGTCAAAGATAATCTGAGGATATGCTTACCTGCTGATACTAACTTAACTCTCTCAATATAGTAAGTAAAATAGTTGTCCGGCCCTATAAAGCGCTCTCTCTCTCTCTCTCTATATATATATATATATATATTCTCTGCCGTAGTAGGCTCTCTCATAGGTGCTCGACCATACTAGGCTTTGTATCTTGGCCAATCGGGCTCGCTCATAGGCGCTCGGCCATTGTAGGTTTGGTATATAACTTACCATCTGATTAGAGGTTGCCCAACAGGGGCCTGCCCATAGATTATAGCTCGATGGTAATGAAAATAATGTAATACTGTATGTATAGACTCTCTGCTCTCTTGACAGGAAGAAGGAAATACTCAAGTGAATATGATGTCCCGATAAAGAGAATATTGTAACTTGCGAGACTAGTAAAATATACGTAAAGTCCGGGATATGAATTTTTCATTATGCCTCATTATCAAACTTGTGTAATGACGAGATCATGCCAAAATGAAGGTAGAGCTTTAGCCTTAACATACCTAGGTTAGGGAAAAATCCATATGATTTTCTTGAAAAAGATTGCACCGTACTCCTTTAGAATAATAAAGTTTTACATTGCTAAGGTTCTAATAATTCTCATTGGATTTCTTTTGGTTGCAAGAATTTACGCTTTTCTTTTGTGGGAAATTGGTAATTGCTAACGTTCTGCTCCAATTCACAATTGACCTATAAGAGTTATAAGAATCACAATGACAAATTTCTATCACAAATTACGTTTTTACCTATTCACAATTTATAAGAATTGCTAATAAAATGTTTCTTGAACTTAGGTTGCCACCTAATCTCAAATTACCCTTAGTCATTTGTTTGGTTAGCACCTTGCTGCCACGTGGTCTTTTCCCATCTTTATCCAAATAGTTCTTTAATTAATTGGGTAATACCTATTACTCAATAATTAACCAATTATCCGCATAATTAAGAATTATCTCAAATTACTTAAAATACTACTCATTTTTAATACCCTTTTATGTATTATACTATAATGGTCATCAGGTACCTTGTATGGTACTAGTCTATAAATATCAGGTATTAACACTCAGCCCGTATTTTATCCCAACATGCCAAACATGGACGAAACTTCATTTTCTTTGACTTTCTTCCGCTCTCACCTTTACGAATTTACTCATCACTTGTTTGAAATAGCATAATCCTTATAATCTCCAAATAATCTTTTCCTTGGAGTGATGTCAATTACCTTACGACAAATTCAACGTACAATATACAGGGTGCAACATCGTCGTAATTTAATACTGCGAAGCATAACATCATCGTTATACAATACTGCAAGGTGTAACATCATCGTAAATTGCGGGGCGTAACATCATTCCTCCCTTTGGAACATTCATCCTCGAATGTTGACTGATGCTCTTATCATTTTCATAACGTATAGCTCTTGTGCATACCTTAATACTCTCCTTGACATTTAGGCAGTTATTATGTGAATAACTCCAAAAGCCAGGGCATTCCCCCCTTTAGGCGTCTTTCCCACGCCATGACTTGTGATTGAATTCCTTCCAATCTCTTAACGGTTGCTACCTCCTACCATGAAGCCTTTACGATACTGACCTTGTCAGTATGCCTACGACTCTTCTCCCCTTTTTCCTCCAGCTTTTAGCCAATCTCTAGGCCTTACATTGTAAACATATACAAGGCTTAATAAGATTCCTCTTTGGGCATCTATAGGTGTAATGAAGTTCTTCGCATGGTACTTTGTAGAACTTATGAATATGACTATATCTTATTTCATAGACCTGGTTATCCATTCGTATGACTTTACTGTATCTACTTAGGTCATACTATACCGTAATTCTTACTTCGATTTATTGTTACTGAGGTCTGCTACCAAATTCCAGCTTACGCTTGTTGCTTATCCCATATATATAAATGCTAGTCCTTTAATGTTTCCTCATTACTGTTCATCTTAAGAATGACGACCTAATCTCAGCTCATACTTTGTGACTTTTGTCCATCTATTATGATTCGCCTCAATATTGATCTACAATATACCACTAATAACTTGAAACTTCTTACATAATACCTTGCCACTAGGGCTTACGTTGCATTGAGAAATATTTAAAGTGACTCCATAATCGTATTTCATAGTATCTCAATGTGATTCACCTTATGGGGGTATTCTAATCTTGTGTCGTCCGCGAAATCTTTTCTCCTTTTCCTTCTCTTTCTTTTTTTCTTTAAATCATTATTCAATCAAAGGCCCAAACATCATCTTTTATCTGTCACCATTACACCCACATTTTATTACCAGGTCAACATTTGGTTTCTTCTAAATGATACTAGTCATAGGCTCTTTTGAGCTCATTCAGGCTATACATAGCTTTATATAATTTAGAGAACCCATCAGCTCTCTCTCATTTTTGTGGGCGTAATCCTGAGGGCTTATCCATTCTCATCACCTTCTCACTCGCCCTTTCTTATCCTTACTCATTTCTTCCTACTATCTTGTCGCTCTACCATACTTTGGCTTGCAACATATATATATCCATTTCTACTACTCACAGCCTTGCTTCAACTTCCTTGCACCATAGATTTCCTTGTGTTATTCTGGAACATCAAGTGAGACATCACATCATCTCTAACTCTTCTTTTACATTCTTAACTAGACCTCTCGATACCTAGAAACCATAGGCTATAACATATGCTACTGACGATGCCGCTATCAGTCTTGGATATTGAATCCCCGCGCTTCTAGCCTTCTACCCAAAGTATGGATTATTCACAGCCTTCAGCATTTGAGTATCTCGTACGTTGTTTACCTTTACCTTACTTACTTTAATGTCTCGTATCACATCTTCTATCTCCTTCATGACATTCCTTCCATATAGGTAGAATTCACATCCACAACTTGAATTTCTATTTTAATATTGCACCTTTTTACTTGATTTGTTGAGAGCTTTATACTGACTTTTTATAAGGCTGGTGTTCTTCTAACTGGACCTCTGATATTAAGAGTGACTCTGCAATATTCTCAATCACTATGTCCCTAATTTTCTGGGTTCAATAATCAAACTCCTGATTTACTTAGTTGATGTAACTTTTTAGTTTCCTCTTCTCTCTGATCAACCTTTATGTAGGCTTAAGCTATCTTCCGATCTACGACGCATGGTGTTTGTTATTACTTTTAGCCTTTCATGACACTATAAAATATCCATGATACAATTCTTTTAACAATTTTATCCTTTGTTTATGACCCGGACACAATTCTTCCTTTTAACTTATACCTAAACCTTCTACATATGTATAATTGTCAATATATATGCTGCAGGGATAATACTCCAAACTCTTAAGTGCGTTCATAACGTAACCAACTCTGGTTCATTCATCGAATAATTCCTTTCGTTCTATCTTAGATTTCTTTAATGTAAGCTATTACTTTTCCTAGTCGCTCTGCCCCTTTGCTGCATCCATAATTAGCTTATCTTAGTGCCCACACATATTGGAATTCCATACAAATCATATGATCTTGAATATTACTTCTGATTTTACTCCCCGTTCGTTAGCCACGGTAGGTGCCACTTCCTTATAGAGTGCATACAATGTTGTTTTGAGACTGTTGTTATTAGACTATTTCCTCTTTAGGTCACTGAGTTTAGGTTGAAGCCTTCTTTCTTATTTTCATTAGCTAGTCTTTCATTGTAGTAGTTAGGGAGGACCCTCTGACTTTTGTAAAGCTACGAGCTTATTACATCATATACTCGACGAAATATTTGATGCCCCTCCTCACCTATAATTATCGGTGGTTACTTACCTCCACACCCTTGTGCTTGTAAGGTTGCTTTTGAACTTGATATTTTGACCATCTTCCCAGTAACACTCTCTTTTATTTCCGTAATACTCATATGATTCCTTTAACTACCCCAATTCCTATCCGAATATTTGTAAAGGGTTCTGATGTCATATCTGCGAAACTGAACTCCCCGTGTTAGGGTTCACTATGTTTATTTTACATGGTCTGTTGATTTATCTATAACCTTTGGATAAGTGCGATATCATCCCTTTCTAAATTTTATCGCATTCTTCCTTTATCATTCCATATTCCCCTCTTTAGTGGAGTACTAATACTTGGAGCTGTGACGACCTGCCTATAGATGTTTTTCCTTATCATCTTTGGCGTCCTTTCACATCATCAATGACCCTTACTCGCCTTTTGGTAATCCTTCTGTACCAAGGATAACAAAATTCCTCACTTGAGATGGTGATACTTAATGTAACTGGCATATACAGTCTCTTAAGCTTAACTTTGCTTATATTGTTTGCTTTAGGGAAACGTCTCCCTGAATGACCATTCTCTGAATTTATCATGGATTTTCTTCTGTTGTCCATTCTATTGTTGTCGGAATACAATATGAAATTCTCATGATGCTGACTATTATCAAATCACTCAGTTCTTAATTCATGTTTAGTTTATCTTGTTTACCAGTCCATACTGATTTCTATTACTCTAGGGTCTAACTTTTTCTTCTGTTAATCACGTTAGAGTCGTGAACTTATTCCTCGAAATGAGGATGTGACTGTATGGCCTACACTCTTTTGTTGTCTTAAGGCCCATCACCTCTCATCTCTTTATTCATTTCACTATAGATTCTGTAACATTCTACCGTTGTCATCCATGTATCACACCTCACTCATAATGCCTCATTATCCCTCTTCGTACTTCCCTGCTAATATTTCTATCTATCACTTTATTTTGAAAATTCGAAAAAAACATTCTTTTGCTTTTAGTTCCCTTTGCTCCATCTATTGGCTCTTAGAATTTCCAAACATTCTTTATCTACTAGGGACGGGAGCCACACTAAGGTAATATTACCCCTTCCATGATTTCAGTGCACGTCTTTGTATTACTCATATCTAGTTGTACTATTTTACAGTGCACCGTCTAGGTATCTCACAAGGAGATCTATTAGCACCTTCACAATATCCTTTGGAAATGTCACTTAATGCAAATAGTCTATCCGCTATTTTGGGTCACTCTAACCTCAGCCGGATCCTGATATTCGTCCCTCTTTTATACTTCTTTTGTTATTCCTCATAGGGTATAAATGAGATGGGCGCGACCAATTGTACATACCTCTATTTCTATTGAAGGTAACTCAAAATGTTTATATCTCCCTCCTGAGTTGAAAGTACCGATAATCTTCATTAACTAATGACCGCGTACCCTTTTTCACCTTGCTTCTTTTACTTGCTAGAACTTATGTCTACTTTTTTATTCTCTTTTTCCTTTTTTATCGCAAAAGTGGATAGGCATTCTTACTTTAGGGATTCTTATCAAGAAGCTTACACATCTTAGTATACACATGTTCTGCTGAATATTTCATATTTATCCATCATAAGCATGATGCAAAAATCGAGTTCTTCTAACTCAACTCTTCCACAACTATATCTCTTACCCACTGTCTTTCTAGGTGTAGGTATTATCATATTATTAATAAGATAAAGTTTAGGAAATTGAGTTCCTACAACTAAGCATTACCACACGATCTAGAGTAAGAAGAAAGAGTGCAGTCCTAAATGCCTTGTAGCCTCCTGCTTATAAGTGTGGTGCATGACACACCCATAAACAAGACTCTACTAGACACGGCTTGTAGACTCCCTAGGACCTAACTACTCTAATACCACTTCTGTCGCCCCGAACCTTTGGGGCGAGACCGTCACCCGGTGCCTCACCTATCCTTGCGTACCAACTTGTGACTAAGGGACTTTGAACATATAGTATCATACTTTGGCCATGGGCCACATTGCAAGACAATTGCAAATGCTGACTAAACATCAATTTACTGTTGGGCCGACAAGGCCGTCATAACTACTACAGCTGGCAAACCAATAAAATATACATAAAAGACCTACAAGCCCAACATACTATACTAATTGACAAGATATGTCAACAAGCCTCTACTGATGGATATACTGTCATCGGAACAGTGCCACAGTCTACTCATAACATATACATATATATATATATATATATATATATATATATATATATACACACACACACACATACACATGATGTACATAAATCTCTAGACACGACAACTCTGAAGGGTATGGAGCTTACCGATCAAGCTAAACTCGGGCAACACCTAATGAGGAGGTCTACCCGTCTGTCTGTCTAAACTTGCACGCATGAAATGCAGTGCCCCCATAAAAGGGATGTCGGTACAAAATAATGTACCGAGTATGTAAGGAAATATACTGAACACTGAACTGAACTGATAATATAACAACTGAAAGTAACTGGAAGTCAAAGACAATCTGAAGATATGCTTACTTGCTGATACTGACTCCACTCTCTCAATATAGTAAGTAAAATAGTTGTCCGGCCCTATAAGGCTCACTATATATATATATATTCTCTGCCATAGTAGCCTCGCTCATAGGCGCTCGGCCATACTAGGCTCTGTATTACCATCCGATAAGGGCCTGCACATCGATTATTGCTCGATGGTAATGAAAATAATGTAATACTGTATGTATAGACTCTTTTCTCTCTACATTGGAAGAAGATAATACTCAAGTGAATATGAAGTCCCGATAAAGAGAATATTGTAACTTGTGAGACTAACAAAATATATGTAAATTTCGGGATATTAATTTTTCTTTATGCCTCTTTATCAAACTTGTGTAATGGCAAGATCATGCCAAAATGAAGGTAGAGCTTTAGCCTTAACATTCTTGGGGGAGGGAAAAATCCGTATGATGTTCTTGGAAAAGATTGCACTATACTCCTTTAGAACCGCAAAAATTTACGTTGCTAAGGTTCTAATAATTCTCGTTGGATTTCTTTTGGTTGCAAGAATTCACGTTTTTCTTTTGTGGGAAATTGGAAATTGCTAATGTTATGCTCCAATTCACAATTGACCTATAAGAGTTATAAGAATCACAATGACGAATTTCCATCACAAATCATGTTCTTACCTATTCACAACTTATAAGAATTGCTAATATAATGTGTCTTGAACTTAGGTTGCCTCCTAATCTCAAATGACCCTTAGTCATTTGTTTGGTTAGCTCCTTGCTGCCACATGGTTTTTTCCCATCTTTATCCAAATAGTTCTTTAATTAATTGAGTAATATCTCGTTACCCAATAATTAACCAATTACCTGCATAATTAATAATTATCTTAAATTACTTAAAATATTATTTATTTTTAATACCCTTTTATGTATCATACTATCATGGTCATATGGTACCTTGTATGGTACTAGTCCATAAATATTGGGTATTAACGCTTGGCCCCTATTTTATCCCAACATGCCAAACTTGGACGAAAATTCATTTTCTTTGACTTGCTTCCCCTATCACCTTCACGAATTTACTCATCACTTGCTTGAAATAGTATAATCCTTATAATCTCCAAATAATCATTTCCTTGGAGTGATGTCAATTACCTTACAACAAATTCAGCGTACAATACTATAGGGTGCAACATCGTTATAATTTAATACTGCAAAGCGTAACATCATCGTAATGCAATACTGCAAGGCATAACATCATCGTAATATTGCGGGGCGTAACAAGTTTAGATCAAGTCGATTTTCTTGTCTATAAACCATGCTATAAATTTAACTGTAACATTCTACGGGAAATAATTTGGCACTCATCATGGGGCATAGACACATGCGTAGTTTCTTTGATCCATCCGTTTGTCACTAACAAGTTTTGGTTTTTTTCTCAAGCAAAATATGGCAGCTAACGATTATCAACAACACTCAAAATATTGGAGCACAGGATGAACAGGAAGAGGTATCCCGGCGTGATGATTCCACCAACGAAACCCACAATGAATGGGATGAAATAACCCCAATTTTGAAGGAAAATATCCTTGGGATATGCGGGCCTAACTCTTGATGGTACGTAGTACGAACACGTTACTAAATTGGTTAGGCTCCTGAGAGAGCAGTAAAGAGCAATCATGTACCACCTCTCGAGGAAAGATCGTGTGATGATGAAATTGAAGCATGCATTATCGGGTGCCTCCAACAACCCCAATTGAAGAGCTTCACTTCCTCCCAGCATTCCCACAAATCAGACGGCTCAAAGAACTAATAACGACACCCCAAGGGATAAAGTTAGTTTAGATGAAGCTGGGGGGACCCGAAGCGGATTTGGGAATAATAACTTGAATGATCCTTTCAAACCCGGGCTAATGAGATTCATGAGAGAGAACAATTAAAGAGTGGATAAGAATGTGAAGGAGTTTCATGCTCAAATGTATAAGATTCCAGGAGTGCCACCAGTGTTAGAGGGTTCAGATTCAAAAAAGTATACACAATTGTCATTTAAACCACATGCGGCACCTGAGTTGATCCCGAAGAGGCTATAAATGCAATGGCATTAACCAAAGTATGATGGGATGTCGGATCCATAGGAGCACATCACAACCCGCACAACAATAGTAAAAGGAAACTACTTTGCCTATACATGGTATTCCCTCTTACTACAACATTCAATAGATTCTTTTGAAATGATTGCAGATTCGTTCATGAAAGCCCATGCTGGAGCAAGAAAGGTCTAGGCCAGAAAGGCATCTATATTCAGAATCTTGCAAGTAGAATCCAAGCTACTATGAGAATTCATAATTCAATTTCAGAAGGAGAGAATGCTACTACCAGCGATTTCAGATGAGTGGGCAGTAGAGGCATTCACAAAGGGTTTAAATCCACTAAGTTCTGATGTCTCCCGAAAACTGAAGGAGAGCTTGCTCGAGTCTAGGCAACCACATGGGTAGATATCCATTATTTCTACGAGTCAAAGATAAGGAAAGAGGATGATCAACTCGGTTCTTCAATATCATTCAAGGGATGAGGTAGCAATAAAAATCAGGATAAGTTTAAAAATGACTTTTCCATGGATCAGAGGTCTTCTAGGGGCCATCTTCTACCATATGAGAGGACCAATAAGCGTAGCGGTATATGGTTCCAGTTATCGGATAGGTTTACTTCTGACAGGAGGATGGACCGTGGCCGAAATAACAGATTGTTACAAGAGAAAGAAGAGCCAGGGTCCCAAGATCCCACATATCATAGGTTGTCAGGCTACAACTTTAACATCATCTTGGTGGAATTGGTGTCGGCGATGAGGAATATCAAAGAAGCACGATTTCTGAAACCAATCCCATCTTACCCTAACAGATAGATCCTAGTTTGTGGTGTGAATTCCATGGGACTCACGGTCATAGATTAGGGACAACCGACACCTTCACGAGGAGGTGGCGACGTTGCGAAGAAATGGCCATCTTAGAGAGTTCTTAAGTGACCACGTCAAAATTAATTATGGTAGAAGTTGGGACAACGCGGAACAATCAAAAATAGCAACGGGGTCACCCCATATGACAATCAACATGATCTTTGGAGGGAGCAAGGTCAATGGGGTGATATTTTTGGCAAGAGGATTCGATAAGTCTCAAAAGATGACATCACCTTCATGAAAAAAGATGTTGAAGGACTTCTCCTGCCGCACAATGACGCGCTGGTAATTCACTTAATGTCTCATATTTCAAAATTAAGCGTGTTTTGGTCAATCCAGGGAGTTCAGGCGATATAATACAATAGAGGGTCCTAGAACAAGAGACTTTGACCGGGAATATCATTTTGGCTACAAAACTCCTAGCCGGCTTTAACCTAACTACTGTCACAACCCGAGGAGAAATTTTGCTTCCCACGCACGCCAAATGGGTAATAAAGGCCACTTTGTTCGAAGTGGTAGATGGTAATATGGGACTATAATGTGATCCTCGGATGGCCATGGATACACAAGATGATGGTTGTTCCCTTGACCTATCACAAATTGTTGAAATTTCCAACATCGGAAGAGATCAAATAGATAAGAGGAGATCAACCGGTGGCAAGGGAGATGAATGTTGTTACCATTTCTAATAGCAAGCAAAGAGAAACTAAAAATAGCAATTACAGGAATCGATGCCTTTTCCCATCCCAACCGGAGATAACCAAAAGGAGGAGGAGGGGGAATTATATCAGGTACCAAGGTCTTTTCAAGTACCGAGAAGAAAGATTCAACCAAATCAACCGCGAAAGGGCTCAAGCAAGTGGCCCTATTGGAGGAATTTTGGAAAGAGAATTGATTTGGGAACACTGTTAAATCTCGAGGTCAGGTTAGAATTTATAAATTTTCTTAAAGCTAATGTTGACTGCCTTGAATGGTTGCACTCAGATATGAAAGGTATTCCATTATAGGTAGCAGTCCACAAATTAGTTATGGATCCAAACTTCCCACAGTAAGGCAAAATAAGCGCCTAATAATTATGGATCCAAACTTCCCACTAGTAAGGCAAAATAAGCGCCTAATAGTAGAGGTCAAAAACATGTTTGTTAAAAAAGAGGTAAATTGAGTACTCAATATCGGTTCAATCCGAGAGGTAAAGTATCCGGATTGGGTAGCTAACGTAGTAGTAGTGCTTAAAAAGAGTAACAAATAGGATGTGTGTAGACTATAAGAATTTGAATAAGGTGTTCCCTAATGACTCTTTCTCATTGCCTAACATTAATCAAATGATCGATGCTAGAGCCGGGCACGAGTTGATGAGTTCTCCTGATGCTTATTCCGGTTATAATCATATTAGGATGAAATAGGAAGATCAATGAAAATCATTATGAACTTCGGCACATATTGTTATAGTGTGATGCATTTTGGCCATAACAACGCCTGAGCAACTTATCAGAGGCTTGTTAAATAAGATGTTTGAGAATCAGATAGGTAAAATGATGGAAGTATATATTGATAACATGCTAGTTAAGTCTTTAAATGCAGGAGATCATCTAAAACATCTCCAAAAACTTTCGACATCCTGCGGCAGAATAACATGAAACTCAACCTAGAGAAGTGTTCCTTCGGGGTTGGCTCTGGTAAATTCTTCGGGTTTCTGGTCTCGCAAAGAGGGATAGATTTAAACCTTAAAAAAATCAAAGCCATCGTGGACATCCTAGATCATTTAACAAGTGTGAAAGAAGTAAAGAGGCTACCCGGTAGGTTTGCATCTCTCAGCAAATTCATTTTGAGGTCCTCGAAAATATGCCACTACTTATTTTCACTCTTGAGAAAGAAGAACAACTTTGTGTGGACTCTGGAATGCCAATAGGCATTGAAGGACCTAGAAAGGTACATATCCAGCCCTCCATTATTTCCGAAAAAGGGGGAAGGTGAACAAGTGCTAATTTATTTAACGATATCAAAAGTAGCGGTAGGCGTCATTTTGGTTCGAGAAGAGAAGGTACACAT
The DNA here is from genome assembly GCF_000393655.2 of Nicotiana sylvestris. NCBI lineage: Eukaryota > Viridiplantae > Streptophyta > Magnoliopsida > Solanales > Solanaceae > Nicotiana > Nicotiana sylvestris. Next base: position 86,287,628 of record NC_091065.1, on the reverse strand, counting down.
ATTCTTGTTTATTACATTAGTATAATATTATCAGGAGCGGAGACTCGATATCCGTACCTTGAAAATCTAGATCTAGCTCTCGTAGTTGTCTCTCAAAATCTTAGGCCTTATTTCAGTGTCACACAATAGCCTTTGTGATAACCTTTCCCTTAAGGAATGCCCTTCGTAAGCCTAAGTTGTTAGTCCGTTTGGCTAAATGGGTAGTCAAAGTTAGTGAATTCAACATTGAATATAAACTGAGGATTGCAATTAAGTATCAGGAATGACATCGGGAGTTTAGATATTATTTATGGATGGAGCCTACGTAAAGTGGTTCGATCTCGCAGTAGTTCTAATCACCCCTTCATGGAAAACTTTATGACATGCCATTAGAACTGTACCATTAACTAACAGTGAAGTTGAGTATGAGTCTTGGTTGCAGGGCTTGAACTAGCTCAGGGACTAGGTTCCGAGGTCATCGAGATAATATGTGACTCCCAGTTGGTGGTAATTCAAGTGTATGTGATTATCGACACAAAGGAGGATAACATGCAATAATACTTGAACAAAGTTCAAGCATTGGTTGCACGATTTAGAGAATGGTCAATCATCCACATTCCGAGGGAGGAACTAATTTAGGGTCATCCGCGGAGATGAAAGGATCTTATTCTAGTATGGTCGTAGAATTGTTGCATTCTGTGTTGGATATATATGGTTATTGCAAAGTAAATTCAACCAACTTAACTTGGGACTGGAGGAACGAGTTCATTGAATATCGCAGACATAGTATATTACTTGGAGACCCAAAAGTGTCCCGGCCACTGCAAACCAAAGGCTTTCTACTATCTTGTCGATGGATAATTATATAGGATATCATCCCAAGGACCATTGGATCGATGTCTAGGGGCCTCACAGGCGAACTACCTGATGAGAGAAATCCACGAAGGAGTATGCGGAAACCACTATAGGGCAGAATCGTTAGTTCTCAAGTTAGTTAGGGCTGGCAATTATTGACCTCGAATGGAACAGGATAAAAAGACATTCGTACTAAAGTGCGACAAATGTCAATGTCATGCATAGTTAGTGCATCAACATCATAACCTTTGCATTCGGTGGTGTCCCCATGGCTATTCATGAAATGGGGAATGGACATAGTTGGTTCTTTCCCATCAGACCCCCGGAAGGTAAGGTTCATTTTAGTTTTAACATTTATTTCAGTAAATAGGTTGAAGCATGTCCTTACCAAAAGATCAGAGAATGCAAAGTGGTTGACTTCATATGGGACCACATAATCTACCGCTTTGAAATACCAAAGGAGATTGCTTGTGACAACGGCCGTAGTTCGTAGGTTCAAAAGTCACAAAGTTGTTGGAAGGGTTAAAGGTCAAACGAATAACTTCTTCACTGTACCATCTGAGTGCTAACGGGCAGGAAAAGTCAACCAATAAGGTAATTACTCGAAACCTTAAAAAGAAGCTAGAAGATACTAAGGGCAAGTGGTTGGATGAGCTACCAGGTGTTTTACCGGCATATCGTACCATGACAAAGTACAGTATGGGTAAAAGGCCCTTTTCTCTTGTACACGGGTTGGAGGCATTGATATCGAGGGAAGAAGGGTAGCCAACCTGAGGCTTACCCCAGAAAATGAAGAAAAAAACAATGAAGCATAGCTAGTGAAGCTAAACTTACTTGAAGAACACCGGGATCTGGCATATGTGAGGATGGTAGCACAAAAGCAAATAATGGAAAGGTGTTACAATCGCAAGGCAAACCTATGATATTTCAAAGTTGGAGATCTAGTTCTAAGGAAAGTTACTCAAACCACTAGAGAAGTCAATGCCGGGAAGATGGGATCAACATGGGTAGCGGTTCTCAGATATATAATCGGTAAAGGCTCATATGAACTAGAAAATCAGGATGGAGTCAAATTGCCGATCAACTGGAACGTAACTCACCTCAAAAGGTATTATTGCTGAAGATCCTTGCTGGTACTAAATGTATGTGTTGTGCTCTTTTTTCCTTCGTCTAGTTTTTGTCCCAATTGAGTTTTTCTGGTAAGGTTTTTAATGAATCAGCGACATAAAGCATATTCTGAAGGAAGGATCATAGACGAACGTAAGACCTTCGATATCAAGGCACTAGGAGTTCCCCTGCAGACGTGATCGATGACCATGAGCTCATGTGAAAAATAGCTTGTGGATGGTTAAATAATCTTTGGTTCGATGGCAAATCTAACCTCACAAAACTCCAATAGATTATTTATCCCTTTATAAGTTGTCTCCACCGATGATGCGGCAGTATAAAGTATAAAATGAAGGGAAGAGCCTTCGATAAATGCAAGCCTTCCAGTGCTCGAATCCCCATACTTAGCATTCAAACATTGGGCGAGAGAATAATACATGTTATGGCACTAAAAGTGACACCAAAACCAAAGTGCCACAAAAGCTGGGACTATTTGAACTGGGATCAATGTCTTATCGGGATCGGGAACTACATGATCAACCTCATAGAAATAAGTTGTAGCAGTTAGGCATATGTGTTGTAAGTTCTATTTGCTTAAGTAGATGAATGTTTATGTATGTGTACTTTTGAAATAGAAGGAATAAATCAAAGTCCTTTTTATTTTTATCTTATTACTTGTCCGATTGGTAAGTCAATTTATTTTACCATTTGAGAGTTAATGAAAACTTCAACTGCTTGTGCCGAAATGAACAGGAGACGTCCTCCTCAAAAGCACAGTAAACATAAGAGCCTTTCTTATGAAACCCTCATAGTAAAGGGTAGATTCCAGAAGTATTTATTCCCGTAATCAAAAGTTATCGGATACAAAAGAATTCCTGATGCTTTATCAATTAACTTAAAAGGAATATTATTGCACAACATTTAAACAAAATTTCTTTTATTTATTAAAGTGTCAAACTTAGTAAAACGTTTGGCATAATTACATAGGAAAAATATTTATACATTATTCTTTGCTACCAGAATCCAAAGGGAGAGAAAGGTCTTCATTCTTCCTGGTGGTAGAATGTTATTTCTTTGCCAGTCCTGGCCTTCATCCTCTTCGGTCCCCCCTTCGGTTCCCGAATACTCGAAACTAGTATTTGAGGAGTTAGTTGTAGTGGGCCGAGTAGGAAGATTCCGACGAGCAGTTTACTCCAGTTTCCGGACTTTAGCAATGTCTACTTTGGCTTCCTCCAAAGTCTTCCTCTTCTTATGATACATAGCATAGGTGTTCTAGAAGACGAGAGAATCTTCTTGGTTCAGGAGTTTTGTATGGAGATTGTCAATTTTGCCCTGGAGCTCTTCTTTTTCAGACTTCATTGCGTTGAGTCAGCACTCAAGCTCAACATTGGTAGTTGAATGAAGCCGGTTTTTATCCATGACCCTCTTGATCCTTTCTTCCATTTTGACCCTCCTCTCCTCAGCAGCATTCGACTCCTCTCTTTTGGAGCATAAGTTGTCCTTCAAGTTATTAACTTGTTAATCAAAGACAAACTCGTGCTCGGAAGCGACGGTTACAGCATCCTAAAGTTTGACCCACTTAGCCTTAGCCTCTCTGATATCTTCATGCAATTGGGAAACTTCTTGGGTGTGGGACATGTTATATTGCTCGATTTGTTGTAACCGAGCCTCAAGCTTGCTCATCTGTGCAACCTTTGCCTCCAGCACGGGGAGGGGATGATTTTTTTTAGCTAAAAGTCGATCCCGTTTGGAAGAAAGTTCTTATTTTTTCATAATCAACCTTTGTAGGCCCTCAAGAGTAAGGAGGTTGGCCTACAAAAGTTAGAATCAAGGTTATTATCGACAAATATAATTGAAAAAGAAGCACGGGGAGGGGACGATTTCTTTTAGCCAAAAGGCGATACCGTTTGGAAGCAAGTTCTTGTTTATCTAGAATCAATCTTTGTAGGCCCTGAAGAGTACGGAGGTTGGTCTAAAAAATTTAGAATCAAGGTTATTATCGACAAATATAAACGAAAAATAAGATAGGAGGAAGTTAGGATGATACCTGCACCGAACAGTACATGTTTTTGTTTATCAAGCATTCCCTAGAAAAAGAGCCCATCTTTTTCCAATCCTTCGCTGAAGCGAGCCACTTGATATAATTGGCGGGATCCACCAGCTTGGAGAGAACATGGCACTTTTTTGAAACTGAAAAAATGGCGCTTCGCCTTCCTCGAGGATCTTGAGAGGGTGTCGTGTAAGTGTTCCTCAAGTTCATGTGGTCAGGAGACTATGCAGTCAGTGCTGGTAGCGAAGGAACAACTGGTGCCAGTAGGTATGGAGTTGTCGGTGTAGATGGAGAAGAAGCAATTATGGTAGAAGGAATGATAGTTTTTGCTTGATCAAAAGTTGAGGATAGAAAAAGGTCAGGGCCGAACTGCTTGGACCGGAGACAGTGATAGGGATTGGAAAACGAGAATCAACATTCTCAACCAAGCCTATTTTACCCCCAAAGTGCATTAGTTTCCTCTACTAGTGGATTTTTGAGCTCCCCTAGCTCAACATTTGGTTGAGCTGATAAAGATCTTTTTCTTATTTAAAGGGAAACCTATTTATCATTGGCTTCCTCTTCATTATCGAGGACCACTGTGGCCAGCTTGGTTGGACTTTTCTTTATTCTCTTATACTGAGTTCCACCCGAAAAGGAACGTCTCATTTTCAGTTGCTTATTCTTGGGCTAGGGACTCTGAGAGAAGGCAACCCTCACCAGAGGATCGAGAAGATACACGAGCCCTGCTTTGGTTGATGGCATTCTAGAACACCCTTTCAACCTCCTCGAGGTCTTCAAGAGTGTCGACATCGGGGCACATGACAGAACCCCACAAAAGACCTATAAAAGCAAAACGATGGTTAGTAAATTGCTTCTAAGTTGTTAAGATTGAATGAAAGAGGAATTTTTCTCACCAAGGTTCTTAGCTCTTCACCTATATGTAGGAGCCATTTCTTTCCACCATTAGGATTCCAGAGCTGTAATATCTAGAATTTTCTAAACCTATCAGTCCAGACCGTGAACCCGTGGTGGTTCCCAACAAGTAGTTGAAATGAAGGAAGTCAAAACAAAATCAGCAAAGCAAATTATCTTTTTACGAAGAAAGAAAACGAATACTCGAAGAACGTCGGGATAATGTCCTTGATAAAAATAATAACGAACTATTCCATCCATCCACGGTCATTGCCATCATCTACGCTGGTGAGAATAGTGTGGTGACGAATCTTGCTGAAGTTTAACACTCCCTCATGAAAAATCTTGGGGGAGTAAAGTTTCATCATATGATTGAGAGTTAGGGTTTCCCCGATCTCGATGCACAATTTACAACTGCATGCCACCGTATACCATATAGATAGGCCTACTTGTGCCAAGAAGACCCGATGCTGGTGGAAAAATTCCAGAATTATTGGGACTTGATCCCAAGGTGAAAGGACCCAAAGTAAAGGGATATGTATAGACATACATAAACCCCTCTCTGTAGTAGGTAACTCGTTCTACCCCATCTGTGGCAAGGATTTTAACATTAAAGCAGTTACAATCCTTCTTCATATCAGGAATACTAGAAGAGCAAATAGAGGAGTGGAACCTACAAATTGGCCAAAACCTGCTGCTTTGGGAATTTGCAGGTGCGTTTTGCTCTTGGAGATCGTATGCAGTGCTGAGATGGAGTGGTATGATAGTGTTGGCTATTGGAGGTTCAAACTCAACGTCGACCTCTTTGGCTTTATTTTTCTTTGGACCTCCACTGAAGAGAAGACCAGTGTTTCCAAAGATAGCAATGTAAGAAGACATGGTTGTAAAAGATCAATGAAGAGGTTCTTGCTGAGGAAGTTGAATGTTATAAGGAAACTCGGAAAGGGAGAAAAGTTTGTGAAAGTAGTGAAAATGAAGAAGTAAAAATGATGAGAACTAGAGAAGTTATAAACGGCAAAAATCATGGTCACGATTACCTCAAAAACCGACGAAAATACTTGTTGAATCATGGGGCAACACATGTTCGGAGTATTAAATATGAGGAGGCATGCGTCCCTTCAAGAGTAAGAGACCGTTCAGGAACTTTCCCCCCAAGAGAAGCATTCTCATCTACTTTCCAGTAGCACTGACTTCTGTTATCGAAAACTTGGGGGACTATCTGTATGGGATGAAATTAGTTTATAACAAGTAGTCAAATGGCAAAACATGAGTCAGCAAATAACTGGCACCGAGTACGAAGGGTGTAACCAGTATGGGATGGATCCCGAACAGCAAATGCAGCTGATAATAGAGATTAAAAGGTTTGACATCCCGTAGCATTTAATAAGCAGCCATTACAGAGAGTATATGTATCCAAAGTCAGTCATTATGCACCCATCAATGACGTTTATGTTCTTATTCAAGAGGAGCTTGATTTTCTAATCTTGTCCCCTTAAGTAGAGGCTATAAATAGCAAGATAAGCAACCATTGTAAGACATATGGAAGATTCCGCACATAAAAACTTTAACGCACTATTCAACGCTCGATCTTAACAGTTTTATTATTGCTTTTACTTTTGCTCTTGAAAAGACCGAGCTCAGAATCAGGCTTGTTATGTCCTTTCATCTCAGTCATTAATCAGGCTTGGATCAAGTCGATTTGCTTGACTAAAAACCACGCTATAAATCCAACAATACCATTTTACTGGTAAACTGTGGATAATTTTTGATAGTTCAGTGATGGTTTTAGTAATGGACTCGAAAAATTACCTATTGATCATACATGTTAAACTTAATCTAACAGTACAAGATAAGGAGATATATTCGACACTTCCCTAGTTAAGGGCAAGAAAACTTTAACAACCAAATAAATGAAACTCTCATGGAGCAATTTCATGGCATTTACACACAACACACTCTTTTCTTTCCTTTACTGTTACCTGATGCATGTTGCTTGGTGGATTATTAGGTATAACTTCTTTTTTTTCACCTTTGACTATCACCATTATTACTTATACAAGAACTTGATTCCCTCATATGATGGGGAAAAAAAAGAGCTAGCGAACAATTACAATGAAAAGGATAAGAAATAAACAAACTTCTTTATTTCGTACCTTTTGAAAGCTTATTCGTCGAATGTAGTACATTTTCATCATCAAATGTGTGACAAGAGTTGAATAAGATTGTAGGAATCCGGAGATCCACGCACCCAAATGACAGTTTCATTTTTATCATACTAGTTGTACATCTCAAAGATCTTTATTTCATGACTATCTTTTGAGGATTCTAATTAATATTTAACATATATAACTAAATAAAGGGTAATAGGATCAAGATTAGGTGATTTAACAATGATATATATTTAAATCATTATAATACTGATTATAGCTACCATTCTGTCCTCCAACACATCCTTAATTTGAGTTTCATGAAACTTAGTATAATTAATCTTTTGACTATATGAAAGTGACGGAGGCAAGATATTTATTTAGAGGATTCAACAACTAAAAAAAAGTAAATATGTAAAGAAAACAAGAGAATTAATCTTATACGCACAATGTAATTTTTCAGCGAAAACGGTTCATATAAATCTCCTTCACGGCCCTAACTTCGCCCATGGTATGATTAAACTTTATAAGGTGAGACTTTGATAAATTAACGAATGACTTCATTCTCACATCAACCTTACCTTATAATTATTATTAACTAGAATACTTGCTGAATCTCGTCTTGAAAGAAGTTAGAATGCTCTTTTAATAACAAATAGCAGCAACACTCGGATAATCTAGATATAATTACTTTGAGACTTGCATCTGCTGGTAATTCGGTCCTCATTACGTGTGTTATGAGTCATTGGCGTTTTAACGATTTACAGTAACTAGGTTATTAGTCAATTTCAAGTTACCATATGAAGTTTGATATAGAATGTTACCTATTGATAGCTTGATGGAAAACAAAATTTACATAGTTAATGTATAAAACTGTTAAGATGAAACCCCACTAATTTGAAAGAAGATGAAGCAGAAACGAAGAAGAAGAAGAAGGAGATTTCATCTTGTATAGAAATGAAGAAGAAGAAAGATTTCAAACAAAGCAAAAAGGCTTTGAAGTTTTCTAGATATATGTCTTGTTTATCTCTCTTATATTTTGCTCAGTTGATTACACACGTGGAAGCATCTTAGCCTTTGAAGCTATTCAATATGTGCCATTGATATGACAAATTCAGCTATACAGAAGAGGTTATTTTACAGGTGAGATGCACATGAGAGCACATGAAAGGGAATAAAATTAGTGTTTTTGTTATAGTATTAGGGAATAGGAATTGAACAAGTGTACAACATTATTTTATTTTTATATTTTTTTAGCTAAGTTACTTGTATAAAGAGATGCAAATACTGTGAATACATCATCAGAAAAATTCTACAACTTTATTGCTCAAAGTTCTACATGGTATCAGAGCAAGACTAGCTCGATCCTTCAATCCATTATCAAATCTAATATTTCAATTTTCGTCTGATCTTCATCCATGACTGGAACAGAAGCTTCCCAGCTCTCACTGCTACTGGCTCGACTAGTCAAACAAAAAGCCTTGATTCCAATCATCCCTATTTCCTTCATTCTTCAGATGCACCTAGGATGAGCCTTGTGGATGTACCCTTTCATGGCAGAGGTTTCCCGGGTTAGAGGAGATTGTCACGACCGTAAACCCGGACCCGGTCGTGATGGCACCTCTCATGAAGACAAGGCCAACCGACATTTATCCATTTCAGTTTTAAGCAGTTAAACATGAGAATTAAGTCTAAAACATGATAAATGACCCAACATTTAAGTAGTCAACAATACAATATGCGGAAGAACAACCCAACACAGCCCGATACCGGGGTGTCACTAGTCATGAGCATCTAAAAATCCGGAATAAGACGAGAAAGTCTACAGAGTTCAATACAAATCCAAAACAAAGAGAAGTAAGACAAGGGAAGAAGCTCTGGGCTGCGAACGCCGGCAGCTACCTAAAGAATCTTCGGATCCGCCTGAGCTGGAAAGATCAACACTCGGGAGCGGGAATAGATGTGCCTGAATCTGCACACAGGGTACAAGGAGTAAAGTGAGTACTCCAACTCAGTGAGTAATAATCATAAAAAAACGACTGAGAGCATGAAATCATGTAAGGCACATTATAAGCTATAATGAAGCAGTAAAACATGTAAGAATAGTGATTGAAAAAAGATATGTAAAATCATATAAGTTCAGCTTAAACTTCAAGAAATTCCTATTCAACAATTAAACAGGTAAATGATAGACAAATAAGACAGATAATCACATAAAGGATTGCCCCTCGGGCTAAAATGTCAACAATACCAGCCCCTTGGGCTATCTGTCACATCACAATGGGTACCCGCGCTCACTGGGGGGTGTAGACACCTGGAGAGGCCACTTTTGGCCCAAGCGTAATATCAAGTCATCTCATGGAATCATCACTAGGACCTCGGCCTCATATCAACAAGACACCTCGTGGCGTACAAATCTCAGGCTCTCGGCCTCATAATCATAATTAGTGTTTCCTCACAACATAGGTCATCGGCCTTACTCAGTCAGAATCTCATAGCCACTTGGGCAATAGTAAAATATAGTGCTCAGCCCAAAATATCATTTACAATATCATTTAAGTGTTAAAGCAAAGTAAACATGGCCGAGTCATGAAAAAAACAGTAGAATATAGCATGACTGAGTTCAAGTATAAAGTTAAAATAGTGAGGAAATATCAATAAAAATCCTCTAAGGGTTGAAATAGGTGGCACGAAGCCTAAATATGGCATTCAGCCCAAAATATGATGATAGCAACTAGTTTTCAGTCAAATACGTGGTAAAATAGTCATTCGGGAGGGACTAAGTCACAATCCCTAATAGTGCACGACCCTACGCTCGTCATCTAGCGTGTGTGTCACCTCAATATAGCACACCGTTGTGCAATCCGGGGTTTCATACCCTCAGGACATCATTTACAATCATTACTCACCTCGGTCCAGTCCATACTCTAGCCCACGATGCCTTTGCCCCTCGAATCGGTCTCCACTCGCGTCGAATATAACAAAATTAGAATCACAGCGTCAAAATATGCTAAGGGAATGAAGCCCAAGTGAAAATAATCCATTTACAATATAAATTCCGAAATTACCAAAACCCGACCTCTGAGCCCACGTCTAGAATTCGATAATTTTTACATCAATAGATTCCTTATCTATCCATGAGTTCATACATATCAAAAGTATGAAAATCCGGACCAATGGTCCCTCAAATCCTCAAGTCTAGATCTCCAATACCAAGCCCCAGTTTCCCCAATTTTAAACCTTAAATTTCCATTAATTATAGCTCTAATCCGTGAAATAATATCATGGGAACGAGTTTTAGGTACAAAATTCTTACCTCAATGAAGTCTCCTTGAATTCCCTCTTCAAAATTGTCCAAAAAGCTCCAAAGCCGACTTAGAAATGGTGAAATAGCTCAAAAATCAAGAAGGAAACAATTTATACCTTCTGGCCCAGGCATTTTCGCATCTGCTACCAATTTCCGCATCTGCGGTCAAGACCACTGCATCTGCGGTCCCCACTTAAGTTCCCATTTTTCGCATCTGCGATACAATATCTGCACCTGCGCCATCGCAGGTGCGGTCCTGCTAACCTCTTCTGCTACCTCCCAAGATCCTTTTAGCTTTTGCGACTCCCTTACTCGCATCTGCGACATCGCACCTGCGGTCACCAATCCACAGGTGCAGAAATACCAGAAGCAGAAAAATCTGCACCTTCAACAAAATCTCAAACTCTCCGTCAACCATCCGAAATCACCCCGAGGCCCCCGGGACCTCAACCAAAAGCACCAACATATCCGAAAACCTTATTCAAACTTATACCAATATTCAAAACACCTCAAACAACACTGAATCAATCAAAACTCATTGGATTCAAGCCTAAGTTCCCAAAATCTTCTGAATTTCGCTTTTGATCAAAAATCCAACCAAACCACGTCCGAATGACCTAACATTTTGCACACACATCCCAAATGACACAATGGAACTATTGCAACTCTCGGAATTCCATTTCGACCCCTATATCAAAATCTCGCCTATCAACCGGAAATCGCCAAAATACCAACTTCGCCAATTCAAGCCTAAATCTACTCCGGACCTCCAAAACTTATTCCGATCATGCTCCTAAATCCCAAATTACCTCCCGAAGCTATTCGAACCATCAGAACTCATATCTGAGCCCTCTAACACATAAGTCAATATCCGTTTGACTTTTCCAACTTAAGCTTGCTCAAAAGAGACTAAGTGTCTCAAACCTTACCAAATCCTTTCCGAACTCGAGCCAACCAATCCGATCACATATAGAACCGATACGCAAAGCAATAAGAAGATGAAATAGGGAAAACAAAGTGGTAACTCATGATACGATTGATCGGGTCGTCACATCCTCCCCGATTTAAACAAATGTTCGTCCTCGAACGAGTCAAGAAACATACCTGAAGCCTCAAACAGGTAATGATATCTGCTCCGCATCTCCCCCTCGATCTTCCAGGTAGCCTCCTCCACGAGCCGACCTCTCCACTTTCACTAAAGCTATATTCTTTGACCTCAACTTTCGAACCTGACACTCAAAAATAGCTGATGGCTCCACATCATAAGTCAAATCACCATCCAACTGAACCGTGCTGAAATCTGGAACATGAGACAGATCCCCAATGTACTTCTGGAGCATAGAAACATGAAATATCGGATGCACACTCAACAAGATGGGTGGCAAGGCAAGCTTATAAGCCACCTCCCCATTCTTCCAAAGCACCTCAAAAGGCCCAATGAGCCGAGGACTCAATTTACCCTTCTTTCCAAATCTCATAACACCCTTCATGGGTGAAACCTTCAACAGAACCTTCTCGCCAACCATGTAGGTCACATCCCGAACCTTCCTGCCAGCATAACTCTTTTGCCTCGATTGTGCGGTATGAAGTCTCTCCTGAATCACCTTAACCTTTTCTAAAGCATCCTGCACCAAGTCTGTCCCCAATAGCCTAGCCTCACACGGCTCGAACCAACCAACTGGAGATCTACACTACCTCACATACAAAACCTTATATGGAGCCATCTCAATACTCTATTGGTAGCTGTTGTTATAGGCAAACTCTACAAGTGGTAGAAATTGATCCCATGACCCTCCAAAATTAATGACACAACTGCGGAACATGTCCTCCAATATCTAAATAGTGCGCTCGGACTACCCGTCCATCTAAGGGTGAAAAGTTGTGCTCAACTCCACCTAAGTACCCAACTCTCGTTGCACAGACCTCCAAAACTGCGAAGTAAACTGAGTGCCCCTATCTGAAATGATGGAAATTGGGACACCATGCAACTGAACAATCTCTCGGATATAGATCTCTGCCAACCACTCTGAAGAATAGGTAGTACACACAGGAATGAAGTGCGTGGACTTGGCCAGCCGATCCACAATCACCTCAATAGCATCGAACTTCTTCAAAGTCCATGGGAGTCCAACTATAAAGTCCATAGTGATCCACTCCCACTTCCACTCTGGAATATCCATCCGCTGAAGCAAGCCACCCGGTCTCTGATGCTCATATTTCACATGCTGACAATTGAGACACCGAGCTACAAATCCCATAATGTCTTTCTTCATTCTTCTCCACCAATAATGTTGCCTCAAATCCTGATACATCTTCGCGGCACCCGGATGAATGGAATACCGCAAGGTATGGGCCTCCTCCCGAATCAACTCCCGAAGCCCATATACATTGGGAACACAAATCCAGCCCTGTATCCTCAACACCCCATCATCACCAATGGTCACATCTCTGGCATCATCATGCTGAATTTTATCCTTAAGGACCAGAAAATGCGGATCATCATACTGGCGCTCTCTAATGCGATCATATAAGGAAGACCGAGAAACCACACAAGCCAATACCCGACTGGGCTCTGAAATATCTAACCTCGTGAACTGATTGGCCAAGGCCTGAACATAAACTGCAAGAGGTCTCTCCCCAACTAGAATATATGCCAAACTCCCCATACTCACTGCCTTTCGGCTCAAAGCATCGGCCACCACATTGGCCTTTCCCGGATGTTACAATATAGTGATATCATAATCCTTTAGCAACTCCAACCATCTCTGCTGCCTCAAATTAAGATCCTTCTGCTTGAACAAGTGCTAGAGACTACGATGATCAGTAAACACCTCACAAGACACACCATACAAGTAATGCCTCCAAATCTTCAACGTGTAAACTATGGCAGCCAACTCCAAATCATGAACAGGGTAGTTCTTCTCGTGGGGATTCAACTGATGAGAAGCATAAGCAATAAGTCTACCCTCCTGCATCAAAACACACCCAATGCCAACTCTCGAAGCATCACAATACATGGTATATTACTTGAAGCTGATGGAAAAACTAACACTAGAGCTGTGGTCAGGGCTGTCTTGAGCTTCTGAAAGCTCTCCTCACACTCTTTCGACCATACAAGTGAAGCACCCTTCTGAGTCAACTTGGTCAAGGGCAATGTGATGGATGAAAATCCCTAAACAAACCAGCGATACTAACCCACCAAACCAAGAAAGCTGCAAATTTCTATGGCTAAGGACGGTCTAAGCAAACTCTGAACCGCCTCTATCTTCTTCAGATCAACCTGAATACCCTCGTTGGACACCACGTGTCCCAAGAAAGCCACTGAACTGAGCCAAAACTCACACTTGGAGAATTTTGCATAAAGCTTCTCCTCCGTCAATCTCTACAACACGACTCTCAAATGCTCCGTGTGCTCCTCCTGACTACGCGAATACACCAGAATATCATCAATGAAGACTATGAAAAACGAGTTGAGATAAGGCCGGAACACGTTGTTCATCAAATGCATGAACGTTTTTGGGGCATTGGTCAGCCCAAAAGACATCACCAACAACTCATAATGACCATATCGGGTCCTGAAAGTCATCTTAAGAATATCCCAGTCTCTGATCTTCAACTGGTGATGATCCAAATGGAGATCAATCTTGGAGAACACTCTCGCTCCGTGAAGCTGATCGAATAAATCATCAATGCTAGGAAAAGGATACTTGTTAGTAATTGTTACCTTGTTCAATTGCCTATAATCAATGAACATCCTCATAGTGCCATCCTTCTTCTTCAAAAATAGAACCGGCGCACCCCAAGGTGATACACTAGGCCGAATGAACCCCTTATCAAGGAGCCGCTAAAGCTGCTCCTTTAACTCTTTCAACTCCACTGGTGTCATACGATACGACAGAATAGAAATGGGCTAAGTGCCCGACACCAGGTCAATACCAAAGTCAATATCCATGTTCGATGGCATGCCCGGTAGGTCTACAAGAAACACATCGAAAAAATCCCTCACAACTAGAACAGAATCGATACTGGAGTCTCTGCACCGATATCCCTCACAAAGGCTAGACACTAAAGACAACCTTTCCCAACCATACGCTGAGCTTTCAAGAATGAGATCACCCTACTGGAAACATAATCAGTCAAACCTCACCACTCAATCAGTGGCACACCCGGTATAGACAATGTGACTGTCTTAGCATGACAGTCCTGAATAGCACGATATAGAGATAGCCAATCCATGCCCAAAATGACATTAAAATCTACCATACACAATAATAAAAGATCCACTCGATGCTTCAAACCCCCAATAGTCACCACACATGATCGGTACACACGGTCTACAATAACAGTATTGCCCACCGGGGTAGATACATGAACAGGTGAAGCAAGAGACTCATGGGGCATACACAAATAATGAGCAAAGTATGATGACACATAAGAAAAGGTGGAACCGTGATCAAATAATACAAAAGCATCTCTGTGGTAGACTGAAATAATATTTGTAATAACAACATCTGAAGCAATAGCATCGGGACTAGCTGGAAGTACATAGAATCGGTCCTGACCACCACCTGATCGACCTCCCCCTCTGTGGTGACCCCTAGTTGACTGACCTCCACCCCTAGCTGGCTGGGCGGGTGGTGATAAAGTAACTGGCGCTGAAGTCGATGACTGACCCCTCTGCTAAGATGAACCCACAGACGACGAGGGCACTACCTCCACATATTACCCATCTTTCCACACTCATAGCAACTCCCAGGTGCTTGAGAAGGGGACTGAAGGGAACCCCTCGTACCGGAGTGACTAGTACATGCATCTGGCATAGAAGAGCCCTGAACTGATAGAGCACGGGACGAACTCTAAGCTGCAAGGGCACTAAGTGATGATAGGCCTTGATGATAACCATGAGAACCATGACCCGATAACGCCCCACGCTAACCTGGGCAAGTTGGCTAAGCATGCCTGAATGGACGGCCTCTACCGTGCTGAAACTGACCTCTCGAAGGAGCACCGCTATAACTACCAGATCCTCGAGGCCTCTTGGCCTCCCTCTCCTCTCGCTCATGGCGACGGAACAGACTCAATCTCACGGGCGATATCCATAACCTCCTCGAAAGTAGCACCAGTCACCCTCTCCCTGGTCATGAGAATACGAAGCTGATACGTGAGGCCATCAACAAACCTCCTAAACCTCTCTCTATCTGTCGGAACCAACCAAATAGCATGACGAGCTAACTCGGAGAACCTCATCTCATACTACATCACAGCATCTCTCCCTGACGCAACCATTCAAACTTCCTACGCAGCTCTTCTTTGCAAGACTATGGCACATACTTCTCCAGAAAGAGAATGAAGAACTGTTGCCAGGTAAGGGGTGCTGCACAAATAGACCTACGCCTCTTAAAAGTCTCCCGCCAAGTGAAGGCAACTCCAGAAAATTGATAAGTAGTGAAAATAACCCCCTGGTCTTCAGAATACCTACTGTACGAAGCATCCTCTGACACTTATCCAAGACACCTTGGGCATCATTGCTTTTTACACCGCTAAAAGTCGGAGGCTGAAGTCTACCAAACCTCTCCAACCTACGTTACTCGTCCTCTAGCATGGCAGGAACTACATAGTCCTAAGTAGCTGCAACCGGCTGGGCTGGATGTGCCCCCGGCGTTTGAAGTCCTTGCACGACCTGCTCAGGTGTGCGAGCAGCGGGAGTTTGATTGCCTCCCCCCGGCTTGAGAAGTAGCTGCAGCTGTAGTGGCTGAGACCGCCAGAGCTAGGCCAGTGCAAACTGATAGGATCTGAGCCAAGGCCTCCTGAAGACCCGAAATCACAATGGGCATAGTTGGTGCCTAAGCTGGTGCTATTGGAACGTCCATAACTAGGACCCGATCTTGAACTAGGGCGGCTGATGGATGTGCAGGTGCTTCCCTAGGTGCTACGGGCCACACCTCTGCCCCTACCACACCTCGGCCTCTAGTGGCCACACTTGGTGGTACTAGTTGTCATCCATCCTGACCGGTAGCGCGTGTCGTCACCATCTATGAGAGAATAGAACGACAGAAGTTTAGTACTCGGATCAACAAATTTGCACGACAAGAATCTCAAGAATATGAAGTTTTTCCTAAAGGTTCTGCAGCCTCTCGAGGATAAATACAAGCGTCTCTGTACCAATCCGCGAGAATCTACTAAACCTGCTCATGACTCGTGAGACCGATGTAACCTAGGCTCTAATACCAACTTGTCACGACCTTAGACCCGGACCGATCGTGATGGCGCCTCTCGTGGAGACAAGGCCAGCCGACACTTACCCATTTCAGTTTTAAGCAGTTAAAATGAAAATTAAGTCTAAAACATGATAAATGACCCAACATTTAAGCAGTCAATAGTACAATATGCGGAAGAACAATCCAACACAGCCCGATACCAGGGTGTCACTAGTCATGAGGATCTAAAAATTCGGAATAAGATGAGAAAGTCTACAGAGTTCAATACAAAT
This sequence comes from Nicotiana sylvestris, assembly GCF_000393655.2. Classification (NCBI taxonomy): domain Eukaryota; kingdom Viridiplantae; phylum Streptophyta; class Magnoliopsida; order Solanales; family Solanaceae; genus Nicotiana; species Nicotiana sylvestris. The sequence goes on along the minus strand of NC_091065.1, from coordinate 86,270,799 downwards.
CCAAAACAATGAGAAGTAAGACAAGGGAAGAAGCTCTAGGCTGCGAACGCCGGTAGCTACCTAGAGAATCTTCGGATCTGCCTGAGCTGGAAAGATCAAAACTCGGGAGTGGGACCAGATTTGCCTGAATCTGCATACAAGGTGCAGAGAGTAAAGTGAGTACTCCAACTCAGTGAGTAATAATCATAAATAAACGACTGACACCATGAAATCATGTAAGGCATATTATAGGCTATAATGAAGCAGTAATACAGGTAAGAATAGTGATTTAGTAAAGATATGTAAAATCATATAAGTTCAGTTTAAACTTCAATAAATGCCTATTCAACAATTAAACATGTAAAGGACAAACAAACAAGACAGATAAGCACATAAAGGATTGCCCATCGGGCTAAAATGTTAACAATACCAGACCCTCGGGCTGTCCCTCACATCATAATGGGTACCCACGCTCACTGGGGGTGTGCAGACTTCTAGAGGGGCCCATGTTTGCCCAAGTGCAATATCAAGTCATCTCGTGGCATCATCACTTAGATTCTCGGCCTCATATCAACAAGCCACCTCGTGGCATACAACTCTCAGGCCCTCGGCCTCATAATCATAATTAGTGTTTCCTCACAACATAGGCCCTCAGCCTTACTCAGCCAGAATCTCACAGCCACTCGGGCAACAGTAAAACATAGTGCTCAACCCAAAATATCATTTAAAACATCATTTAAGTGTTAAAGTAGAGTAAATATGGCTGAGTCATGAAAAAAATAGTAAAATATAGCATGATTGAGTTCAAGTATAAAGTCAAAATAGTTAGGAAATATCAATAAAAATCCCCTAAGTGTTCAAATAGTTGGCACGATGCCCAAATATGGCATTCAGCCCAAAACATGATGATAGCAAATAGTTTTTAATCAAATACGCAGTAAAATAGTCATTCGGGATGGACTAAGTCACAATCTCCAACCGTGCACGACCACACGCTCGTCATCTAGCTTGTGCATCATCTCAATATAGCACAACGATGTGTAATCCGGGATTTCATACCCTCAGGACATCATTTACAATCATTACTCACCTCGGTCCGGTCCAAACTCTAGCCCGTAACGCCTTTGCCCCTCAAATTGGCCTACACTCGCATCGAATCTAACCAAAATCAGAATCACGGCGTCAAAATATGCTAAGGAAATGAAGCCCAAGCGAAAATAATCAATTTACAACATAAATCCCGAAATTACCAAAACCCGACCCCCTGGCCCACGTCTCGGAATTCGATAATTTTTACATCAACAGATTCCTTATCTAACCACGAGTTCACACATATCAAAAGTACTATAATCTTACCATAAATAGTCCCTTAAATCCTCAAGTCTAGGTCTCTAATACCAAGCCCTAGTTTCCCCAATTTTAACCCTAAATTTCTATTAATTATAGCTATAATCCATGAAATAATACCATGGGAACGAGTTTTAGGTCCAAAATTCTTACCTCAATGAAGTCTCCTTAAATTCCCTCTTCAAAGTCCTCCAAAAAGCTCCAAAGCCGACTTAGAAATGGTGAAATAGCTCAAAAATCGCGAAAGAAACAATTTATACCTTCTGGCCCAGGCATTTTCACATCTGCGACCAATTTCCACTTTTGCGGTACACATTTGCGGTCAAGACCACCGCACCTGTGGTCCCCACTTAAGTTCCCATTTTTTGCATCTGCGATACAATATCCGTACCTGCGCCATCGTAGGTGCGGTCCTGCTAACCGCTTCTGCGGTTTCTACCTCCCAATCTCCTTTCCGCTTCTATGACTCCCTTCCTCACATCTTTGGCATCGCACCTGTGGTCCCAAATCCGCAGGTGCGGAAATACTAGAAGCAGAAAAATCTGCACCTTCAACAAAATCTCAAACTCTCTGTCAACCATCCGAAATCACCCCGAGGCTCCCGGGACCTCAATCAAAACCACCAACATATCCCAAAACCTTATTCAAACTTATACCAATCTTCAAAACACCTTAAACAACACCGAATCAATCAAAACGCATCGGATTCAAGCCTAAGTTTCCAAAATCTTCTGAATTCCTCTTTTGATCAAAAACCCAACCAAACCACATCCGAATGAGCTGAAATTTTGCACACACATCCCAAATGACAAAAAGGAACTACTTCAACTCTCGGAATTCCATTCTGACCCCTATATCAAAATCTCACCTATCAACCGAAAATCGCCAAAATACCAACTTCGCCAATTCAAGCCTAAATCTACTCCAGACCTCCAAAACTCATTCCGATCATGCTCTCAAGTCCCAAATCACCTTCTGAAGCTATCCGAACCATAAAAACTCACATTTGAGACTTTTAACACATAAGTCAACATCCAATTAACTTTTCCAACTTAAGCTTCCTCAAAAGAGACTAAATGTCTCAAACCTTACCAAATCTTTTTCGAACTCGAGCCAACCAACCCGATCGCATATAGAACCGATAGATAAAGCAATAAGAAGCTGAAATGGGGAAAAAGGAGTGGTAACTCATAAGACGACTGGCCGGGTCATCACAAAGATCCATTCTCATTGCTCTTTCAACTAAGAACAAACTTGGCTTCATCGATGGGATTTTTGTAGAACCTAAGCTCGACTTAGCAGATTGTCCTCTGTGAAGCAGAGCTAATGATATGGTGACTTCATGGCTGCTTAATTCACTATCAAAGGACATAGGTGACAGTGTCATCTATTCAAAAACAGCAAGGAACATGTGGAACAACCTAGAACACAGGTTTGGTCAATCAAGTGGGGCCAAACTATATCAGCTGCAAAAGCAAATTTTAGCATCAGTTCAATGAAATAATAGTATTTCAAGCTATTTCATTACACTCAAGAAACTATGGGATGAAATGGACACACTAAGCTCTCATATAAATTGCTCCTTTGACTATGTGTGTGGTGGAAAGGCTAAAGTGGCTAAGTTCTTAGAGGATCAAAGGATACTTCAGTTCCTCATGGGCCTTAATGATATGTATGCCTAGGCTAGAGGAAACATTCTCATGATTTGTCCATTCCCTAGCATGGACTTTGTCTATTCATTGCTTTTACAAAATGAGAATCAGAGAGAAGCTTTTGTGAATCTTGTTAGTCCTCAACTCAACTCAAATGAATCTTCATTCATGGTAGGTGCACAAGGAAAGGGTGCACCAAGGCACAATAATCAAGGACAAAGGGGATGGAATGCTTCATCAAAATATGGAAACAATCAGCAGCAAAAGAACAAAGATAAAAAGGCCAAATATAACCCCCAATGTCAGCTATATTCATTGCATAAGAACATGACATGTTAGGGCAGATTGCTAAAGGCTAATTGGCTATCCAGATGATTTTCAGTTTACCAAATCTAACAACTATCAACCTGTAGTAAAAGGGAATGCAGCAATGGGAGGACAGGACAATGAAATCAACCCAAATCCTAACAAAGAAGGGGTTGTGGGAAGTCAGAATCGATCTTTTAGTAAGGAACATATTTCAAAACTAGTTAACATAATAAGACAGGTTCAAGTTGGTAATACAGGAAATACAGAATCTGAAATCAATACCAATGCAGTTGCTAGTACTATTCTTAAGTATTCAAGAACATGTTTCCTAGTTTTTAACACTAAAACTTGGATTATTGAATCAGGGGCATCTGAACACATGTGTTTTGATTCAAGTATCTTTCTAGAATTGTCTCCTCTTCCTATACCTGTTAATATTAGCCTGCCTAATTCTTTCCAATTGTATGTCACACATATAGGAAGAGTTTCTATCCAAAATGACATGATGCTTGAAAGACTCCTCTATGTTCCATCTTTTAAGTATAACTTACTATTAGTTCATAAGTTATGTGTTCAGTTTAAATATTCTCTTAATTTGACCTCTAGTGGGTGTGTCTTGCAGGTCCCTTTAGTGAGGATGGGGCAAGTTTTTGGTGAAATAAGAGGAGGCTTGTACCTGCTGAATCCTATTTCTATTACTAGAGAATATACTTCTTTTAGTAAAAATGTAGTTTCAATTCCAAAAGGAAATCATTCCAGTTCTATTTCCAGTATTGTTTCTAGTTTAGGACCTATGTCTATGAGTGAATTTTTTGATGGAATCCAATGGCATGTTAGATTGGACCATTTACCTTTTGAAGTAATAAAAACCCTCTGTTTCATTTCTTTCCCTTCTTCTTTTGATTATGTGTGTGATTGTCACGACCCCAGTTCGCCCTTCGTGAACCATCGTGACGGCACCTAGTCCCTACGACTAGGTAAGCCTAACAATGCGGAAAATAAACCAAATTTGCGGAAGAAATAATAAAAATAAAATAGTGAAATAAAATAGTGTTTAAAAGTGTCGCTCAGCATACACAATAATAACTCTCGAAATTTGAATACATTTCCCAAAACCTAGAATCTCATGATCACAAGCCTTTGAATGTCTACAAGCATCTAACTCCAGAATATCTAACAAAGGAAAGGAAAATATGGAAGTCCTAATACAAAAAAGGAGGAGTAGAAAGGGACTCTTCGGTCTGCGGATGTGGCAGATATACCTCGGAGTCTCTACAAGCGCCTCGCCTCAAGCGTGATGAGTCTGAGTGGAGGTACCTGGATTGCACATGAAAAACATGAACATAAAAGGCATGAGTACACCAAAGTGGTACTTAGTAAGTGCCAAGCCTAACCTCGATCGGGTAGTGACGAGGAAGGTCAGAGCCCTACTGAGATTAAATTAAAAATAAGGTGCGACAGTATAAGATAAAGCAGTATAGTTGAAAGATAACAATAAGATTCAATACAGGATAATAATGATAACTACAACTGAAACAGAAATAGAAATAATCACGAGGAATACCACTCTTCTCAAAGATAATAATCGGGGATCTCTTAGTACCCTCAATACATGCTAGGGATTTCTTGGTATCCTCAATATATGCTAGGGGATCTCTTGGTATTTCGAGGATCTCTTGGTATCCTCACTATACGTGTTAGGGATCTTTCGATATCCCGCACGTCAACTCAAATCATCAATACGTACAGGGGATCTCCCGAAATGCCGTCTCGTAGTCCCAAAGTAAAACACACAGCAACAACACAAGGAATACTCAATTAAGCTAAATTTCGTACCAAGTAAAACAGGTAATTCTAACCTAACATGCTTCACATAATACAATTATGGCAGTTTAAACAATAAAGCAATTAAGTAAATTAAACATGCTTTTATAAGCTAACAACAGATTTAAATTTCAAGTAGAGTAAGCAAGAAAGGAAAACATAATTAAAGCTACTTAAGTGAAATCAGGATTTTCAACGATTAGCACAAGTACGCACTCGTCACCTCATGTACAAGGCATTTCAATTACCACAATACCAAATCCAAGGGGAATGTCCCCCACACAAGGTTAGGCAGGCCACTTACCTCGAACCGGCTCAAAAGTCAACTTGAAACCACGTTCTTGCCATGAGTACTCGACTCCAAATGGCCTAAATCTATTCAATTCAATTGCATAATGTAAATAACAATTCAAGTAACTAATTCTACAAATAAATTCTAAGCTAATACGCGAAATTAGGTAAAATGACCAAAACGCCCCTAGAGCCCACAACTCGGAATCGGGTGAAATTTACATTTTCAGAAACCTTGTACTCTCACGAGTCTATACATAACAAGAACACTGAAATCGGAGTTAAATTGACCCCTCAAATACCCATGTTAAGGTCTCTTAATCTCAAGCCCTAATTAACCATTTTTCTTAAATTTTTCACCACTAATTAGGTCTTTAATCACATATAAACGAGTTATGAAGTCAAAAATGTTACCTCTGAGTGATTCCCCTTTGGTTTCCCTAAAAATCACCCTCAAAAGCTTCAAATCCATTCAAAAATGGTGGAAAATGAAGAAGGGTCGTGGATGGGTTATTTAAATACTGCCCAGATATTCCTTCTTCGCGAACACGGAAGGCCCCTCGCGTTCGCGAAGCACAAATTCACTTGGGTCCAGATTCCTTCATAGTGAATGCGATGCCCAGGTCGCGAACGCGATGCAACACCTCTTCCTCATACGCGAACGCGGGAACACCATCGCTAACGTATAGGTATAAAACCTCCCAGCTTCGAGAACGCGAAGCACAAAAACTCCCCCAGCCCCAGCTCCTCTTCGCGAACGAGAGACCCTACTCGCGAACGCGGAGAAGGAAACCAGATTTGGGCTGCTGCAATTTTTTCTGCAATTCCAACAAGTTCCAAAATGCCCCGTTGAGCATCCGAAACACAACCAAGGCCCCCCAGGACCTCAACCAAACATGTCAACCAATCCTAAAACATCATTCAAACTTGTTCCAATCTTCGAAACACTCAAAACAACATCAAACCAATTTAGCATCGGATTCAAGCCTAAGAACTTCAAAACTCTCAAAATACGCTTTCGATCAAAAAGTCTATCAAACCTCATCCGAATGACTTGAAATTTTGTACACACGTCGCATTCACCACTACAGATCTACTCCAACTTCCGGAATTCTATTCTGACTCTTGGATCAAAATCTCACTATCGAACCGGAAACTTCAAAAATTCAACTTTCGGCATTTCAAGCCTAAATTAGTTACGGAACTCCAAAAAACCATCCGAACACGCTCCTAAACCTGAAATCATCAAACGAAGCTAACGGAACCATCGGAATTACATTCCAAGGCCATGTTCACACTATTCCGACTACCATCAAATTTTCAAAACTTAAGCTCTCATGTAGGGACTAAGTGTCCCAAAACTCTCCGAAACTCTCAATAATTCCCCCTGACAACTCACAACAGCAGAAACAAATACGGGGAAAGCAGTTAATAGGGGATTGGGGCATAAATTCTTAAAACGACCAGCCGGGTCGTTGCATCCTCCCACACTTAAACATTCGTTCATCCTCGAATGAGCATAGAGACATACCTGAAGTAGTGAAAAGATGAGGGTAACGGCTGCGCATATCCTGCTCGGTCTCCCAGGTCACCTCCTTGATCGGTTGACCCCGCCACTAAACTTTCACTAATGCAATGTTCTTTGACCTCATCTTTCTAACCTGCTTGTCCAATATTGCCACTGGCTCCTCAACATAAGATAGATCCTTGTCCAACTGGAATGAACTGAAGTCCAACATGTGCGACGGATCACCGTGGTACCTCCAGAGCATAGAAATATGAAATACCGGATAAACTCCTACCAAGCTGGGAGGTAAGGCAAGCTCATAAGCAACCTCCCCAACACGCCTCAATATCTCAAAAGGGCCAATAAACCTCAGACTCAACTTCCCCTTCTTCCCAAATCTCATAACGCCCTTCATAGGCGAAACTCGAAGTAGAACCCGCTCTCGAACAATGTAGAAAACATCAAGAACCTTCCGATCTGAATAGCTCTTCTATCTGGACTGAGCTGTATAGAGTCTATCTTGAATCACCTTAACCTTCTCCAAAGCATCCTGAACCAAGTCTGTGCCCAACAATCTGGCCTCACCCGGCTCAAACCAACCCACCGGGGATCTACACCGCCTACAATATAAAGCCTCGTACGGTGCCATCAAAATGCTTGATTGATAGTTGTTGTTGTAGGCAAACTCCATCAATGGCAAGAACTAATCCCAAGACCCTCCAAACTCAATCACACACGCACGGAGCATATCCTCAAGAATCTAAATAGTGCGCTTGGACTGTCCGTTTGTCTGAGGGTGAAATGATGTACTCAACTCCACCCGAGTACCCAACTCATATTGCACGGCCCTCCAGAATCGTGATGTGAACTGAGTACCTCTAACTGAAATGATGGAAACTGGAATACAATGCAGACGAACAATCTCCCAGATATAAATCTCTGCCAACCGCTACGAAGAATAAGTAGTACACACAGAAACGAATTGCATGGACTTGGTCAGCCGATCCACATTCACCCAAATAGCATTGAACTTTCTCAAAGTCCGTGGGAGCCTAACTACAAACTCCATGGTGATCCGCTCCCACTTCCACTCCGGAATCTCTATCTCCTGAAGCAACCCTCTCGGTCTCTGGTGCTCATACTTTACCTTCTGACAATTGAGGCACCGAGCTACAAATCCAACTATATCTTTCTTCATCCGCCTCTACCAGTAGTGCTACCTCAAATCCTGATACATCTTTGCGGCACCCGGATGAATGGAATACCGCGAGCTGTGGGCCTCCTCTAGAATCAACTCCCAAAGCCCATCAACATTGGGTACACAAATCCGACCCTACATCCTCAATACCTTGTCATCACCAATGGTCACATCTCTGGCATCACCATGATGAACCTTGTCCTTAAGGACAAGCATATGAGGGTCATCATACTAATGCTCCCTGATACAATCAAATAAGGAAGACCAAGAAACCACACAAGCTAGAACCCGATTGGGCTCCGAAAGATATAATCTCACAAACTGGCTGGCTAAGGCCTTAACATCCATCGCCATAGGCCTCTCCGATGCTGGTAAATAAGCCAAACTCTCTGCCTGGCGACTCAAGGCATCAGCCACCACATTAGCCTTGCCCGGGTGATACAAAATAGTGATATCATAGTCCTTCAGCAACTCTAACCACCTCATCTGGCGAAAGTTTAGATCCTTTTGCTTGAACAGGTGATGCAAGCTCCGATGATCGGTATAAATCTCACAAGGAACACCGTACAAATAATGACGCCAGATCTTTAGAGTGTGAACAATGGCAGCTAACTCAAGGTGGTGGACAGGATAATTCTTCTCATGAACCTTCAACTGTCTAGAAGCGTAGGCAATCACCCTACCGTCCTGCATCAAAACCGCTCCAAGGTCAATCCTCAAGAAATCACATTAGATAGTGTGAGACACTGAACCTATAGGCAATATCAAATTAGGGTTGTAGTCAAAGCTATCTTGAGCTTGTGAAAGCTCGCCTTATACTCTTCTGTCCACTATAACGGAGCACACTTCTGGGTCAGTCTAGTCATAGCAGCTGCAATTGATGAAAACCCCTCCACAAAACGACCATAATAACCCGCCAAGCCAAGAAAACTATGGATCTCTGCAGCTGAGGATGGTCTGGGCCAACTCTGCACTACCTCTACTTTCTTCGGATCCACCTGAATACCCTCACTCGACACCACGTGGCCTAAGAATGCCACGGAATCCAACCAAAACTCACATTTCAAGAACTTAGCATATAACTTGTTTTCTCTCAAGGTCTGAAGCATTGTCCTCAAGTGTTGCTCATGATCTTCCCGACTCCAAGAATAAACCAGAATATCATCAATAATGACAATGATGAATGAGTCAAGATACGACCGGAACACACTGTGCATCAAATGCATAAAGGCTGCTGGGGCATTGGTCAGCCCAAATGACATAACAAGGAAGTCGTAATGACCATACCGAGTCCTGAAAGCAGTCTTTGAGATATCTGGCTCCTGAATCTTCAATTAATGGTAACCTGAGCACAAGTCAATCTTAGAAAACACCCGTGCACCCTGTAATTGGTCAAACAGATCATCAATACGAGGCGAAGAATAGCGGTTCTTCACTGTAACTTTGTTCAACTGGCGATAATCAATGCGCATATGCATAGAACCATCCTTCTTCTTCACAAACAATACAGGAGCACTCCTAGGTGATACACTAGGCCTAATAAAACCCTTAGCAAGCAATTCCTGTAACTGATCCTTAAACTCCTTCAACTCGGGAAGAGCCATATAATACGGAGGAATAGAAATGGGCTGAGTGCCCGGCAACAGATCAATGCAAAAATCAATAGCTCTATCAGATGGCATGCCCGGAAAGATCAACTAGAACATATCGAAATATTCCCATACTACTAGGACTGAATCCACTGAAGGGGTATCAATACTGAAATCTCTCACATAAGCTAGATACGCGTCACACCCCTTCTCAACCATTCGCTGAGCCTTAAGGAAAGAAATAACTTTACTAGGATTGTGATCTAAAGTACCCCTCTACTCAACACGCGATACACCTAGCATAGCCAGCATCACGGTTTTGGCGTGACAATCAAGAAAAGCATAATGGGGCGACAACCAGTCCATGCCCAAGATAATATCAAAATCTATTATGCTGAGTAACAATAAATCGGCTCTGGTCTCAAAACAACTAAGAGCAACAAAACACGACCGATAAACGTTGTCCATAATAAGAGAATCTCCCATAGGAATAGAAACATAAATAGGGGAAATCAAAGAATCACGAGGTATGCGGAGCAAAATAAAAAGACACATAAGAGTAAGTGGAGCCTGGATCGAATAGAACCGATGCATCTTTGTGACAAACCAGTATAATACCTGTGATGACAGAATCGGAGGCAACAACCTCGGTACGGGGCAGGAAGGGCATAGTATCGGGCCTAGACTCCCCCTCTAGGACGACATCTACCTCCTATACCTCCACCCCTAGCTGGCTGAGCAGTTGGGGCAGCGACTGGAGCTATAACCATAGCCTGAGATTTCTACGGGGCACACTATGGCTGAAAAGTCTGTGGAGGCGCACTCCTCCTAAGTCTAGGGCAATCCCTCACCATATGGCATGTGTCACCACACTCAAAACAAGCATTGGGAGGATGTGGTGGTTGTGATTGGCTCGGGCTAGGTCTACTGGACTGACCTCTGAAAGCATCCCACGCAGGAGGCACGCTAGATACCGAATGTGTATAATAAGGCTCCTGAGGCCTAGGAGGAGCTGGAATACCACTGGCTGCTGGAAGAGCTGAATGAACAGGGCGACTCATATAACCCTCACCATGACGACCTGCAGCTGGGGCTCGGGCACCAGAATAATAGCCCGACTCTCGAGACCTCTTGGCCTACCGCTCTTCACTCTCCCTAGCATGCATACCCTCAATCCTCCTAGCATTGCTCACTACCTGCTGATAGGAAATATACATCTCCAACTCACAAGCCATGTTAGACCTGATGCTGGGAATAAGCCCCTCAATAAACCGGTGAACCCTCTCGTGAACAGTAGAAACCAAGGCTAGGGCATGTTTAGCCAAACTGGTGTAACAGACAACATACTCCGAGATAGTCATAGCACCCTAGCGCAAATGCTCAAACTCTGCACGTCATGCATTCTTGAGGCTCTGAGGAACAAACTCCCTCAAGAACATATCTGAAAACCGAGTCCAAGTCAGTGAAGCTTCCTCATCCGGACTGTCTAACTCATAGGTACGCCACCACTCATACGCAGCTCCTCGAAGCTGGAAGGCAGTGAAAGACACCCTACTCGATCCTGATATACCTATAATGCGGAGGATACGGTGACACTCCTCCAAAAATCCTTGGGCATCATCTGAGGCTAACCCACTGAATACAGGAGGATCATACTTCTTGAACCTCTCAAGCCTCCGTTGCTCATCCTCTGAAACCGATGCCCTGTCCTCTTGCTGACCTGGGGCTACAGGCGGTATAGAAATAACCTCGGGAACCTAATCCACATGCACTTGCTGCTCAGGAGTGCGGGAAGCAGGAGTCTGTTCTCCTCCCCCGGCCTGAGATGTAGCTGCAGCAAGAGGAAGCAAACCTGCCTGAGTCAAAGTGGTGTACATGCTCATGAACTGTGCTAGAGTCTCCTGAAGTGCTGGAATAGTAGTAGCAGTAGGCGTGTCAGGTGCCTGTACTCCGGATGGAACTGCTGGTGGTACCTCGGTAGCAGCTCGCGCAGGTGCTCTGGCTGCACCACGTGCACGTCCTCGGCCTCTACCACGGCCCTGGCCTCTGATGGCTGCAGTAGGGGGCGCGGATGCCTGATCATCTCGGATAGCACGTGTCCTCACCATCTATGAGAGAATAGAAGACAGATGTTTAGAATTGTGACATCAAATCTCGCACGACGAGGAAATCAAATGAAGTGGAATTTTCCTAACAGTTACATAGCCTTTCGTAGATAAGTATATACATCTCCGTACCGATTAGTGAGACTCTAATAAACTGGCTTGTGATTCATGACTCTTATGAACCTACAGCTCTGATACCAACTTGTCACGACCCCGGTTCAACTTCTGTGAACCATCGTGATGGCACCTAGTCTCTAAGACTAGGTAAGCCTAACAATGCGGAAAATAAACCAAATCAGCGGAAGAAATAATAAAAACAAAATAGCGAAATAAAACAGTATTTAAAAGTGTCGCTCGGCATACACAATAATAATTCTTGAAATCTGAATACATTTCCCAAAACTCGGAATCTCATGATCACAAGCCTTTGAATGTCTACAAGCATCTAACTCCAGAATATCTAACAAAGGAAAGGAAAATATGGAAGGACTAATACTAAAAAGGGGCAGTAGAAAGGGACTCTTTAGTCTGCAGACACGGTAGATATACCTTAGAGTCTCTATAAGCGCCTCGCCTCAAGCGTGATGACTCTGAGTGGAGGTAATTGGATCTGCACATGAAAAACATGCACAGAAAGGGCATGAGGACACCATAGCGGTACTCAGTAAGTGTCAAGCCTAACCTCGGTCTGGTAGTGACGAGGAAGGTCAGGGCCCTACTGAGATTAAATGAAAAATAAGGTGCGACAATATAAGATAAAGCAGTACAGTTGAAAGATTACAATAAGAATCAATACAAGATAATAAGGATAACTACAACTGAAACAGAAATAGAAACAATCACCAGGAATACCACTCTTCTCAAAGATAATAATCGGGGATATCTTAGTATCCCGAGGATCTCTTGGTATCCCGAGGATCTCTTTGTATCCTCAATATATGCTAGGGGATCTCTTGGTATCTCGAGGATCTCTTGGTATCCTCAATATACGTGCAAGGGATCTCTTGGTATCCTGCACCTCAACTCAAATCATCAATACGTACAGGGGATCTCCCGAGATGCCGTCCCGTAGTCCCAAAGTAAAACACACAGCAACAACACAAGGAGTACTCAATTAAGCTAAATTTTGTACCAAGTAAAATAGGTAATTCTAACCTAACATGCTTCACATAATACAATTACGACAGTTTAAACAATAAAGAAATTAAGTAAATTAAACATGCTTTTCTAAGCTAACAACAGATTTAAATTTCAAGTAGAGTAAGCAAGAAAGGAAAAACAATTAAAGCTAGTTAAGTTAAAACAGGATATTCAACAATTAGCACAAGTACGCACTCGCTACCTCATGTACAAGGCATTTCAATTACGACAATACCAAATCCTAAGGGGAATGTCCCCACACAAGGTTACGCAAGCTACTTACTTCAAACAGGCTCAAAAGTCAACCCGAAACCACGTTCTTGCCATGAGTACTCGACTCCAAATGGCCCAAATCTATTCAATTCAATTGTATAATGTAAATAACACTTCAAGTAACTAATTCTACAAATAAAATCTAAGCTAATACACGAAATTAGGCAAATGACCAAAATACCCCTCGTGCCCACGTCTCGGAATCGGGTGAAATTTACATTTTCGTAAAACTCGTACTCTCACGAGTCTATTCATAACAATAACACTAAAATCGGAGTTCAATTGGCCCCTCAAATACCCATGCTAAGGTCTCTTAATCTCAGCCCTAATTACCCTTTTTCCCAAAACTTTTACCACTAATTAGGTCTTTAATCACATATAAACGAGTTATGATGTAAAAAATATTACTTACAAGTGATTCCCCTTTGGTTTCCTCAAAATTCACCCTCAAAAGCTTCAATCCCGTTCAAAAATGGTGGAAAAATGAAGAAGGGTCGCAGATGGGCTATTTAAATACTGCCCAGATATTCCTTCTTCGCGAACGCGGAAGGCCCCTCACGTTCGCGAAGCACAAATTCACTTGGGTCCAGATTCCTTCATCACGAACGTGATGCCTAGGTTGCGAACGCGATGTAACACCTCTTCCTCCTACGCGAACGCGGGAACACCATCGCAACCGCATAGGTATAAAACCTCCCAGCTTCGTGAACGTAGGAGACTCATCACAAGCGCGAATCACAAAAACTCCCCTAGCGCCAGCTCCTCTTCACAAACATGAGACCCTACTCGCAAACGCGAAGAAGGAAACCAGAATTGGGCATCTATAGTTTTTTCTTCATTTCCAACAAGTTCCAAAATGCCCGTTGAGCATCCGAAACACACCTGAGGCCCCCGGGACCTCCACCAAACATGTTAACCATTCCTAAAACATCATTCAAACTTGTTCCAATCTTTGAAACGCTCAAAACAAGACCAAAACACCAATTTAGCATCGGACTCAAGAACAAAAACTTCAAAACTTTCAAAATACGCTTTTGATCAAAAGGTCTATCAAACCTCGTCCGAATGACCTAAAAATTTTCACACACGTCATATTCAACACTACGGAACTACTCCAACTTCCGGAATTCCATTCCGAACCTTGGATCAAAATCTCACTAGCGAACCGGAAACTTCAATAATTTAACTTTCGGCATTTCAAGTCTAAGTTAGCTACGGACCTCCAAAACACCATCCGAACATGCTCCTTAACCAGAAATCACCCAACGGAGCAAACGGAACCATCAGAATTCCATTCCGAGGCCATATTCACACTATTCTGACTACGGTCAAATTTCCAAAACTTAAGCTCTTATTTAAGGACTAAGTGTCCCAAAACTCTCTGAAACTCCCAATAATTCCCCCTGGCAACTCACAATAGCAGAAACAAATACGGGGAAAGCAGTTAATAGGGGATCGGGGCATAAATTTTTAAAACGACCAGCTGGGTCGTTACAGTGATGTTTGTCATCAAGCTAAGCAGACTAGGCTCCTTTTTCCCATAAGCCAAATCATGTCAAATGGAATATTTGACCTTATACACATTGATACTTGCGGACCTTTCAAGTCTAACACCTATAATGGTTATAAATATTTTCTAACTGTTGTATATGATTTTAGTAGAGGAACATGGATCTTTCTGCTAAGTTCAAAAGCAAATGCATTCACAGTTCTAAAATCTTTCTTTGCCATGATAGAAAGGCAGTTTAGCATTAAGGTCAAGAAGGTGAGATCTGATAATGCCTTAGAATTAGGAGGAGGATCGCAACAATCTGATTTCCTATTTTCACAAGGATTTTACATGAAACTTCTTGCGTGGGGACACCCCAACAAAATGGTATAGTTGAGAGGAAGCATAGGCATTTACAGAAGGTTGCAAGGGTTTTGTTCTTTAAATCCAAAGTTCCTATACAATACTGGAGTGAGTGCATTTTAACTGCAACATATTTAATAAATAAGTTCCCTTCTAGAGTACTTAAGGGAAAGGCTCCCTATCAAATCATGTTTGGCAAACCACCAGTGTTTGACAATCTAAAGGTTTTTGGATGTTTGTGCTATTCTTCTACTTTAGCTCACAACATAAGCAAACTTGATCCTATAGCACAGGTATGTGCCTTCTTGGGATATTCACTACATCAAAAAGGGTACAAGTTTTTAGATTTGAAGACAAAGACTATCTTTATTTCTAGAGATGTGAAGTTTTATGAGAATCATTTTCCTTTTGTCACCACACCCACATCACAAACTCATCAGGTGTTTCCTCCAACTCCACATGTCCCAGATCTTAACAAAAATATAAGTTGTTCTATTAAAACCTTCCCTAGTTAAGAGCAAGAAATTAAAAACACATAACTCGATGAACTAAATACGCTAGAAATTTCAGGCAATTATGTTTCAAATAATTAACCACTCATAATCGTGCAATTCTCAAGGAAAAGCGTGCTCTCTGTTGAAATATTTGTTAGAATGTTAGCTATAGTGTTAGAATGTACAGCTTGATTCCAGCTAAGTTAACATGGTAGATATTAGTTACTTAAGTAGGTACTTAGTGATAGCTTATTTTTGTATTAAATATACATTAGTGTACAGTGTAATAACCGACTTTAACAGAAATGAAGAGAAACATTCTTCTTCTCTATCTCTACGTAACTATTTCTCTTTCTCCATTGCTCAACAGCCCAATCTAGATCTAGGATTTCATCATGGTATCAGAGCCCACGTTGAAGATCCATGCATTGTTATCAAGTTCCTAGATTCTTAGATGCATTCAGTAATTGAGTTGGAGTAATTTTTAATATCTTCGATGCTAGGGCTTATCGATAATCAACGGCTACATTTTTTTGTCCTTCTTCATCTAAGCTCGATTATCGCTCAACAATGACGATCGAGAGTGAAGAAATTGATACAAGTGCAGCAACAGTCAGAGGAGGTCTTATCTTAATTGATCAACATCTTGCATTGTTCCTTCAACCATGCGATACTACAGGTAGCTCTCTAATTTTAGTCAAATTAACTAGACCTGAGAATTATACACTGTGGAGTAGTACAACACGTGTGAATTTACTAGGAAAGAGTGAGCTAGGGTTTGTGGATGGTAGATACCCTAAGGAGAAGTTTGATATAACTTTTCATAAATTGTGGGAAAAGTGTATTGACATAGTACTCTCAAGGATCATGAATTCAATAAGTTATGAGTTGTTAAGTGGCACGGTGTGTGCCTCAAGTGCTCACAAAGTGTGGATGGACCTCAAAGAAAGGTTTGATAAAGTTAATGGCTCTCGTGTGTTGTATCTTTACAAACAGATTTCCGCTTTGACTCAAGGGATATCCTTTGTGCCAACTTATTTCTCTACGTTGAAGGAACTTTGGGCAGAGTTTGATGCTCTTATGTTATGCCTTCGGTGTGGCTGTGAGGAGTCAAAGAAGTATGTTGAGCAATTTCAATACCAAAGGCTATTGCAGTTTTTGATGGGATTTAATGAGTCTTACTCCGAATCTAGCAACCAGATAGTGAACATGCTGCACTTTCCCTCTATTAATATAGCCTATTCTATGATTATTTCTAAGGAGAGTAGAAGGTCTATGTGTCAAACATCCCAAATTTTTGAAGTAAAACTACCATGCTCAGTGGCAAAACCATAGGTGTGCCAAACAATGGCACATGTCTATTCAGTGGGAAAGGCCACAACAACTCGTTAGGAGGCTCTACAGGAGTGAACTCTTATGCTAGAGGGAACAACTACTTGGTGGATAGTCCTATGATAGAGGAAATTGTTATTGACAACAAAAAATAACTCTTTGTACTATGACTACTGCAACTTTAAGGGACATGCTAGAGAGAACTGCTACAAGTTAAATGGATATCCCCCTGACTTTAAAGCTAAGAAGAAGTTTGGCTTAGGAAATGCAGTGCATTATGCTCAGGATTCATCTACTAGTGCAGGAAACAATCAAGCTGCTACTGTAACTAATTTTGCATGTTCTTCACTGGTACGACATAGTGCTACAACTGGACAGGGAACTCAGAATGTATTTCTCAACATTCCACAGTTCACTTAGGAAAAGTATTAACAAATAATTCGACTATTGGGAAAAGGCAACAGTTCAACAACAACAATGCCAGTAGGTATGACATCTTGTGCACTGAACTCAAAAGTGTTGGCTAAGTAGATAGCAGACTCAGGTGCTTCAAGCCACATGGTGGATAGTCTTAATATGTTGATTAATCCTAAGTTGCTTGCTAGTAATAAGGGTGGCACAATTCAATTCCCTATAGGAAACATAGCTAATATCAGTCATATAGGATCCTCCGATATTATTCAGGGACAAAGGATTAGTAATGTCCTACATACACCTGATTTCAAATACAACTTATTCTCTATCTCAAAGCTAACAAAAAAATGAGATGGGCAGTGATGTTCTTTCCTGAATTCTGTATTTTTTAGGAACTTTCCAGTGGACAGTCAAAGGTATTGGTAGAGAAGATGATGGGCTATATATTTTATACTCTGGAGATGTCAGTACAAGTGGATCTCCAGATCCCAATACAATTCCTAAACCATTGGTTCCTAGAACACCACCACCTACTGTAAATATGATCAAAAACCACAAAATAATGGATGTAGCCTTATGGAATAAGATATTAGGGCATACACCTGAAAAAACTTTGAGGAACATAGCTGTATTTCAGGACTGTGAATGCAAGAATACTACTGAATCTTGTACTGTATGTCCTTTGGCAAAACAGACCATTCTTCCTTTCCCTTTGAGCACTACTGACACCAATGCTTGTTTCACACATTACATAGTGATGTGTGGAGACCCTATAGAGTTCCTACTTTTGATGGAAAGAAGAATTTTCTTACTATTATATATGACTACTCTAGATATTGTTAGATAGTTTTGTTGCCTACTAAGGCAGAAGTGACTTAGATCCTTTTTTTAATGATTCAGAATATCTATTCATCCTCTGTGAAGATCTTTAGGTTAGATAACGGGAGTGAATTTCTTAATTCTTAAGTGGCTGAGCTACTAAAGTCTAAAGGAATTATTCATCAAAGTTCTTTGCATATATACTCCACAGCAGAATGGGGTTGCAGAGAGGAGATTTTAGTACATTTTAGAGGAGTGAATTCCTTTGCATATGATTCAGGTACATTTTAGTTGTTTCTAAGTTTCTAAGATTTCAGGCAGCTATTCCTCTTAGATTCTAGGGAGAGTGTATTACCACAACTGTGTATATCATAAACAGACTGCCCTTAGTTGTAATTCAAGGAAAATCTCCTTTTGAAGTTTTACTTGGTCATGCTCCTTCGTTGGAGCATACGAGAGTGTTTGGCTGCCTTGAGTTTGCTACAGATGTGAGGAAATCATACAAATTTGCTCCCAGAGCAGTTCTAGCTGTCTTCTTAGGCTATTTTGTGACACAAAAGGGCTACAAAATGTTGGTATTCACTCTAAGACTTTTACTGTTAGTAGAGATGTACTGTTCAAGGAAGATGTATTTCCTTTGAAGTATGCTGACACTACCTCTTCTATATTTCTTGTCGTGGATCTTACTTCTGTTATTCTCTCTTATCCTGAGAACAATTCATCATCTCAGCAATCTGAACACATCCCTTTTGCTAATTCTTTACCTGGTAAAGAGATTTCTTTCAACAACTTCGCAAGTGAAATTGCTGCAGACAATGGTGACAATTCAACTGCTGGTGATCTTGATGTCTCAGTGTCAATACCTACTGAGCCAAGCTTGCCCTTCTCTTCACCATCGCCTGTCCCTGAGCCCCATCATAATAGGAAATCCACCAGAGCTAGCAGACCTCCTATTTGGATGAGGGACTATGTCACTCACAATAAAGGGAAGGCTCAGTACTGTTATCCTATTTCCCCCTATGTTAGTTATGATAATGTTTCTTCATATTTTGGCAGTGCCTTGGCAGCTTACTCTGTCATTGTTGAACCTAAGACATTTTCTGAAGTTGTCAAAGACCCAAGTGGATTGCTGTAGTGAAGAATGAGATTTTAGCTCTAGAAGAAAACAACATTTAGAGCATAGTGGCTCTACCTCTAGGAAAGATGCCCATTGGCTGCAAATGGGTCTTTAAGGTTAAGTACACTTCTTCAGGAGAGTCGAAAGATATAAGACAAGGCTTATAGCTTAGCCACTTGAGAGTTAAAATGGTCACCGTGAGGTATATTTTGGCCATAGCTGCTAACATTGATTCATTTATCATATGGATGTCCACAATGCTTTCTTGCATGGGGAGCTACTTGAAGAGGTCTACATAGAGGTTCCTCCTGATTTTTCCAGCAAAGGAAGGAAACAGATGGCTTGCAAACTTCATCCTCTGTGAAGATCTTTAGGTCTATACTGAAACTTTTTCTCAATTGTCTAAAATGGTCACTGTGAGGTCTGTTTTGGCCATAGCTACTGCCAAACATTGGTTAATTTATAAGATAGATGTCCACAATGCTTTTTGCATGGGGAGCTACTTGAAGAGGTCTACATGGAGGTTTCTCCTGGTTTTGCCAGCCAAAGAAGGAAACAGATGGCTTGCAAACTTCATAAGTCCTTGTATTGGCTTAAACAAGCCTCTGGACAATGGAACCCTAGATGTCATGTAGCCTCCTGATTATAAATGTGGTGCGCTACACATCCATAATCAAGACTCTACTAGACACGGCTCATAGACAACCCCTAGGACAGACTTGCTCTGATACCAAGTTTGTCACGACCCAAACTGAAGGGCCATGACTAGCACCCGACCACACTTGCCGAGCACCAACGTACATTTCATCTAACC
This sequence comes from Nicotiana sylvestris, assembly GCF_000393655.2. Taxonomy (NCBI): domain Eukaryota; kingdom Viridiplantae; phylum Streptophyta; class Magnoliopsida; order Solanales; family Solanaceae; genus Nicotiana; species Nicotiana sylvestris. Next base: position 86,250,743 of record NC_091065.1, on the reverse strand, counting down.
TTCATTATTATCTTTTAAGGCTGACGAGATCAATATAAATGGTAGACCTAGATCATGGACAACCAGCAATAAAATATGACGGCATGAACATACATAGCAGGGGATGACCAGACAATCAAGAAACTACATATAAGGTATGAGCTACCACGCTACTATGAAAGACTATACAACAAAAACTAGCCGACAAGGCATACCAAACTATACATGAGCCGACACCTATCTATGAGCCTCTAAAAGAACATAAGTGTTGCAACATAGCCGGAACAGGGCCCCGACATACCCATAATGTCTATAACAAAAATTGCATACCAAGACCAAGGCAAGTCCGGAGAAGGGATCTCGCCAATCACCGCTGAACTGGACAGTCTACTGTGGTGGGGGAGCTGCACCTGCCTGTCTATCAGGACCTGCAGCACGACATGCAGCGTCCACAAATAAAAGGACGTCAGTACGAATAAAGTACTGAGTATGTAAGGCAAGGAACCATAAATACGATCAGTAATGTAAGCAAGGATAGAGAATATACAACCTGTAACATCTTAGTACCTCTGAGGGCTACTTACATGAAATGCATGATACATATGTATAAATACATAAACCTTTAAAGCATTCGCCTCTGTGGGCATCATCATCATCATATCGTACCCGGCCATAATAGGCTCGGTAGAATCGTACCCGGCCACGTGGAGCTCGGTAAAACCCAACTGATCAGTGGTTGCACAATAGGTGCCGTACCCGGCCAACTATAGCGTGGCTCGGTAGAGTAAAATAGATACATATATATAATGCATGCTCGACTCATGGAATCACATTCTAAACCTTTCGGAGTGACGTAAGGTCGGTATCCTCTGTACACGTTATTAGGACTAACTCTTCACTATGAACCTTATAAGAATCAGGAAGTACCAACAACATTGATAACATAAGACTAAGAGAAGCAACATTAACATCAATCGTTCCATAAGAGGGAAAACAATGTAAGTACTGCTAGCTTCTAAGAGTAGAGTATCTTGGAAGATCGTTCATTACATTATGTGCAATCGGAGTCGTGCAAAAGAAGGAAAGGGATAGCCTCACATACCTTGTATATACTGCCCCAATCTCAAGCTATGCAATTGTCAAAACTCCTTAGTCTACAATAAGAGAAACGATACTATCGTTATCATTTAAGCGTCATAACTATTATGTATCGACCACAACCTATTTTACGATGAAACGGACAGCACCTCCCCTATATATATGACCTCACACCATTCAAAACAATCACCAAACAGCCCAAACAACATCAATAATAAACATATTGAGCCTCCCAAAATAGTCCACACACAGCCTAATCACTCCATACATACGACGACCACCGTAGTCGTGTCAAACAACCTGGAAATGTTACGAATAACTATCAGCCCATAACCCTACATATATATGGTGTTTCTCCACACCCTTCCTCCTCCAAAACTCCACAAGATAGTAGTAAAATACGCAGCCCAACAACAACGCAAAACAGTCCACAAAACAATAACATTACTTCCAAGCCTTTCGATATATATTTCACAAGTTCTAGCTTCAATGGCTTAGCTGCAACTTGGATAATCTTAAATACATATAGAGTAAGAGGTTCCTTACCTTTATACAGAAAGAACAACTCCAATTTGACCTTAAATTTCCATGAAATATCCCTCCAATGCTGCCACAACAACAAAAAAGTGAAACTAGCGATCAATTAGTGTTTTTCGGCACTAGAATCACTTTAGAAGGCTTGAAATCACCTAGGATTGATATTAAGAACATGAGGGAGTATTTACAGAACATAAACCCTTTAAAACAACCTCCCACACGAGCTGGAACGACACAAAAATGAGCAACAACAAGAAGAACAAGAGACTTACTAGCGCCACGGAATTCCCGACACTTGATTTGTGTTGTTTGCCCTTTTTTTGGGTCTTGAATCTTGAGAGAACCTTGAGAGGATGTTCCTAGGGTTCTAAGGTCTGAAAATAGTGAAAAGAAATGACTTAAAACGGGTTGGAGTCATCCTATATAGGCCCAAATATCTTAAACCGACTTAGTGGGCCCCATAGAGAGGTGCTTGGCGCAATCTCGCGAAAACGCGAGTATCTCTCTACTCCGAGATCGTATCGATGAACGGTTTAATGAGTTGGAAACTAGACTCCTAGATCTTTAATTTGGTTGGTATATCACCCCGTAATTCCTTGTAAATTATGAGAAAAGATTAGAAACATTTGACCCAATGTTTAAGTAAAATTATGAACCTAAGTTGCGACAACTTTTGTCGACTTTTGTTTCATAACTCGTTTGACTTCAAGACTTATGATACGGATATTATATGATTAAAATACCTTAATAAATGACCTCTTGAGTGTATTAAGCACCGCTAGATTACCTGAAAATACGAGTTACAACATCCTTGATTCGTTTAACTTCTAATACTGGTTAATCACCCTTATACACTCTTGTATCACTTAAGACCAATAGGATTGACTTCTTATCATCTAAAAGATAATTCCTTCTTGGATTTATGTTAACTAATATATGGCATGAACTAACACATGTGGATATGGATTGTAACAGAAGTAGTCCAAGTCTGATCCTACAAACTAGAAATGATCTAAAGCTCAAGTTTAAGATGAAGGGCCTAGGTGAACTTAAGTTCTTTCTGGGGATAGAGTTTTCCAGGTCAAAGCAAGGGATTGTGATGAGCCAAAGGAAGTATGCATTGGAGTTAATTGCTGAAACTAGGACTTGGTGGTGCTAAACCTGTTGGTACACCCATGGAGACCTGCTCTAAACTCACCTCTGTTGAGTTTGATAATTTCTTGAGCAAGGAATCCTCTAATGAAGCTGATGCAGAAGACAAAGAACTTGAGAATGTTGGTCCTTATCTGAGATTGATAGGCAGACTTCTGTATCTTACCATTACTAGAATGACATATCATATGTAGTTCAAGTACTCAGTCAGTATATGTATGGACCTAAGCAGTCTTATATGGATGCTGCTTTGAGAGTTGTGAGGTACATCAAGACAGCTCTGGGACTTAGTCTGTTGATACCTTCAGGAGGATCTGGGAAACTTGAAGCCTATTGTGACTCAGATTGAGGTAGTTTCTTACTATCAAGAAGGTCAGTAACATGATATGTAGTTAAGTTTGGTGATGCATTGGTATCTTGGAAGTCTAAGAAGCGGGAAATAGTTGCTAGAAGCTCAGCTGGAGCAGAATTTAGAAGCATGGCTTCAATAGTTGCAGAATTAACTTGGCTTACAGGATTGTTCTCAGATTTGGGAGTGAAGTTACCTTACTGTGACAACAAAGCTGCAATCTAGATTGTTGCTAATCATATCTTCCATGAAAGAACCAAATATTGATATTGATTGCCACTATGTGAGAGAAAATATTGTACAAATTTTGATCAAGACTCATCATATGCCTACCAAAGAACAACAAGCTGATTTACTGACTAAGAGCCTTGGAAAGTGCAACATAACTATCTGATGTCCAAGTTGAGGTTGAAGGATATGTTTCAACCATCAGCTTGAGGGAGGGTGTTGAAATGTAAGTTAAAATGTTAGCTATAGTGTTAGAGTGTACGGCTTGATTCCAGCTAAGCTAAGTTAGCAGAGCATTAGTTAGTTAAGTATGTACTTAGTGATAACTTATTTTTGTATATAAATATAAACTATTGTATAGTGTAATAACCGACTTTAACAAAAATGAAGAGAAACATTCTTCTTCTCTACCTCTGTGTAACTCATTCTCCTTCTCCATAGCTCAGCAACTCAATCTAGATCTAGGATTTCAGCACCCCGCCCCCCTCCTTTTCTTCGAAAGCATGTTATCTTATTTCACCATTAAATTCAATTCATATTTACGTATTGCAACATGTAACATGTCTTATTTTCAAGATTTAAAATTTCATATATTATGTAGACTTACCTGTAGTTTGTGGTTGTAAATATTTTTTGAATGACCAGATCTTTAAAAAAATTCTTGTATATATATATATATATATATATATATAACTCTTTTTTATACAAGAAATCGATTTCAAGAAAATAAAAAAGGAGCTAGCGAACGATTACTATACGAAAGAGAATAAGAAAAAAAAAACTTCTTTATTACGCATTTCCGAAACAAACAAACTTATTCCTCAAACATATACAATAACAACAACCCAGTATAATTCTAGCAGTAGGGTCTGGGGAGGGTAGTGTATACGCATACCTTATTTCTCAAACATATATATAGTACATATATTGTCGTCGAATGTGACCAAATTTCAAAATACAATTATAGGAATGCAGACGTCCACACACTTGGTAGATAGATTTATTTTCATATAGTAGTACATCTCAAAAGATCTTTATATTTTATGACTATATTTTCAAAATTACTCCTCGATAGATATAACAGGATCAAGTGTAATAGGAGCACGAATTTTAGGCGATTCCACAATATTAATTAAATCATCAGCTTGACCATCCAAATAAGCCTTGAGAAATGCCACAAAAAGCCCTCCAACAGTCCTTCTCATGGTATCCTTCGATGCCTTTCCACTTTTCGTCATCCAACTAATCAAAGCTGCCGTTCCATCATCCAACATATCAAGATGGCCATAATCCTTAGCCAAGAAATAATAACAAGGAGGCTTACTCTCGTTGAAAAACTCAGCATGATTTACCCCATTTGGTGCGCCAGGTGGACACACACCAAATGCTCGTTGATTTGACAAGCCGGAACCAATTACAGCCACGGGAATTGATTGATCAAAACTGTAAGGAATAAATTGGAGAATATTGGGAGAGCATAAACAGGACAGAGAGGATCCTGCTACTGGATCAATTCCGAGGAGTGCTGAGATTTTGAGAGGGGGTTCTAATTGGGTTGCGTTTGATGTTGAGCTGCCGCCGTGGCCTAATGCTAGGGCGAATGCTGTTTTGCCACCTCTGCTGTGGCCGGAGACGGCGACTTTCTGGAGGTCCGGAAGGACTTTCTCCGGCAGGACAGCGTCTAGGTTGTTAGTTGATAACCACTCTACTATTTTTTTTGCGTTTTTCACTTCCTGGCTTTGGGTTGCCATAGGAGAAAACTGCAACAATATTTAAACACGTCGAAAGATAACCTTAGCTAAGGGATTGGGACTTCAATCTCAAAGATGAATGACAATTCTTAGATAATAATTACCCAAACGCTGGACTGTAATGAATATTTTGGTGTGTTTGGTATAACAAATATTTTCCAAGATGTGTTCCATGAGAAAGTCATTTACTAGAAATGTTTTTTTCCCTCTCTCACAGATTCTTTTGAAGTATTTTAACTTCATACTGATTATTAAATTGAGTTAAGGAATGGATGCAGTTTGATCATCATATCTATGAACCAAAGTGAGATCAATCAGTTTTACTTCGCTATATACTGATTAGTGGCACAATGCTTAAGTGTAACGTAGTTTAATTTCTTTTTGTTTGAAAAGCAAAAAAGAAACCATGAGAAGTCCAACAGCAGAACTCAATACCTGAGGAGCGACGATGATATATTGATGGGAAGAAATGTGTAGAAGGAGGGATTTGTAGCAGTTTGGCTGGAGCATGAAACCATGGAAAAAGAGTAAAACGGGATAGGATCCTTGTGTAGTGGGCGAAAACACTAACAATGGACATGGCAGGACATCAAAGAGAAATGAGCGCTTAACGTTTATTATCTCTACAGCCTCATCTCCTACTTGAAAATCTAATGCTATACCATCATCCCCTACCTTCTTTGCCATCTCTCTCTTTCTCTCTCCGTGCTTCTGTTGCATGCAGCAAAGCCTCTTGATTTATAGTGAATGCAATATATGGAACCTTAGCTAAGGCAGTTAATGAGCTTAAATGGACAAACCTACCTCACCGTCTCAATAGAATTTAACTTATGTAGTACATGAACATTAATGTATCATATCATCATACAAACTGTCGAAACATTAGGAGTGGATCTGATTTTCACAATTTCCTTTCCCTTTTTCCCTCCCCATCCTCCTATATAATAAATCTTTAAAAAATAAATAAATTATAAGCCAGTGACCTGATCATTAAGATTTATCACTGTTTTCCCGATGCCAAAGTAATCTAGTATACATCTTTTTTTAAAAAATGAAAACCTGAAGGTAATTACATTGAACACCTGTTCTAAAACGGATCTAGTTTTACGTAATTTTACCATGCAAATGAGGTCGCAAAAAATTGAACTTTCTTGCTTGCTTCTTCTTTTCCTTTAGGGAAAAGCAAAACGTGCTGCTTTGTTTTAACGTTATTAGCAGAGACGTGCGGAAGCTGTCATAATATAATTCTTTGTTTGTCGATATTTGTCTAATCATATCTCCAGTTTTGCATATTGATGTTTTAACTTCAATTTTATCGTAAGGGGTGATTTGTGTGGTGTCCAATTTTTCGCTTAAATTGATTATGGAAGAACCTGGTTCTTTTAAGTATTCCTTAACCTACTATTGCAGAAATAGTAAATGCGTAAAGTAAAGAACACAAGTATTTTAGGTTGAAAATACCTGGCTCAAAAGGTGAAAAACCCACGACCTACTTCCCAGTAGAATTTTTCCAAACTCTCCACTAAATCACTGAGCCAAAAACTGCATTTACAAAACACTTTTGTAAACCTAGGATTAACTTTAATCCCTTTGTAGCAAACAACCTCTAACTGTTGCGACAACTTTAAGTTAACTCTAACTTGAATATTCTGAGTACCTATTACAATTGCCTCTAGATAAAGCTGAAAGGTACAATATGAAAACTCCTACTACAGTTGAACTAGAATAAAAGAGAGACACTTGGAACTGGTTTTTCTATCTGGTTCATGTAGCTTCAGGTTTGCACACTTGAATCACACACGAACTGCTTGCAAAATGCCGTGCTATTTTGCTCTCAATTCCTATTTAACTTCTGCCTTTGTGCATTGCCTGTAAAATAAGAACATCCTGCAATATATAGAGTTAGTACATGAAGAAATAACTAGAGTTCTAATGCTACTCTTCCTTGGTGGAAGAGTTCTAGTTGATCTCAACTTCTAACTTTTTCCCTATCTTGGATAATGTTCTATTTGTGTAAGGAGTCTTTCTCCTTATCAATTATGCAACCTTTTCGATCTGGAGAGATCAATTATGCTAAGTTAAGTTTATCTCCTTCACGTGCATCCCACATGCTCGAGTTTGCCCGTGTATATGCACACAAGGGATGGACCTGGTTTATGCCTGAGCTTCTTTTGTCAATCTTTAAAACTAACCTTCACTTGGGCCAACAAATTCCCCCCTTTTGATGATGACAAACTCTGTGCTTTTCATAAACTTAGGCCATGTTTCAAATCAGCTCAACATCAGCACAATATTAGAAATATTTTTCCTTTTTATCACTTATCATCAAGGGCCAGGTACATTAAGTGATAAACATCACTGTTCAAAGAACAACTTTTTTCCCCTTTTAGCATCATCAAAAAGTTGCATAAAAAATGTGTGATACCCAGATTTTAAAACTTACTCATGGCCGCTAGGGCTACCCCAAATGCAATCATGGATTAATCATTATCGATCAAGCTAAGAATTTTAACCATCAAAGAAATATAAACAAACAGTTAGAGCAAAAACCAGTAGATTTCATTGATACTTGATATAATTCTTCCACAAAGCATAAAAGAAAATAAAAATACTGAAAACATGAGCAAACAGAAAACATCCCAAACTGGATCACTGAAGGAACTGCACTAGGCTAGGAGCTTAAGGCTTGGAAGAACTGGGTGCTTAGTTTTTGGCTTGGAGAGGTTTCAGCATATCTTGAAGAATGCCATCATTCTTCTCCTTTTCTCTTGGCAGCTCAGTTCCGAGAACATCTCTCTTAGTCTCCACCTCAGCCAATCTTTTCTTCAGCCTCTCAATCTCAGCATTCTTTGCCCCACTCTCTTGCACCAAGTCTCTGACCTTGCTATTTACTGGTACCTTCTTAGATGAACCAGGTTCATTAGGAGTGGCATGGATCTCATAGTCACAAGCGATTAGAGTTTTTGCCCCAAAGCGATATTTGCTTGTAGCCACTTCCCACTTATTCAGAGGCACCTTAAAATATGCAAGCATGGTTGTGAGTATGAAGCTATAGGGAATGTCATGAGACTTGGTGCCATTGATAACCCTATCAAGAAGCTGGATTATAAATCTAGGCCAATTAATTTGTTGCCCATTATCCAAACACTCCATCAGTACCAAGTCCATGAAGTTTGCAATGTGCCTCATTTCCTACCTTGGTAAAATGCATTTAATGGCAAATTCGAACAACACTTTGTGAGATGGCTTCATCTCACTCTTGTACACAACTTTTGGCTCCAATTCCTCCTCATTGTCGCTGAATTTTCTAGTAATAGACAAGGCAGTAGGAAGGTTTTCTAGGCTTGTCCACTTAAGCTTTATGTAGTCATTGTACCCCTCAGCAGGTACACCTAGAATTCCACCCAACTCCTTCACATCGAAGGAAACTTGCACTTCTTTTACCATATTGGTAACCCTTCCATTTTTCACTTCATCATTTGCTATAAACTCTACAGTTTCACTCCTGGCCAACTTGCCATTCATCTGAAGGATCATGTCCCTCCAACCTTGCAATTCTAATTTCTCCAACAGTAGCACTATCCCTTCATCCTCCAAATACCTGAGGAGTCTACCCTTCAGAATTGTCCTCTTGCCAAACTTGGCCATCTTGTCCTTCTCAATTTTTGAATCATCTTCCTCTTCCTCTTCCTCTACCTCTTCCTCTTCCTCTCCACTCCATTCTTCTTCCTTAGTAATTTTTACTTGTTGAGTTTTCACTGCAGACCTGGTCCTTTTTGCCAGGGTGGATGGTTCAGCAGATGTTGCCTTCAAAGTGGACTTCTTAATGGAAGTCTTGGCTTTCTTGGGTTTGGGAGTCTGAACCTCCACCTCTTCAATCACATCTTCATCTTGATGGAGCAGATCCATCTCATCAACGTCCACAGCCTCAATAGGCTCACTCACCTTCTTATTCCCTTCTTCGACCTTTGTGTTTTTGCTTTCTTCTAAGGCTCCTTGCAAATCGTCCTCATTCTACTTTATCTGACTTCTTGTGGCTCTTCCTCTTGTGGGAGGAATTTCAGTAGTGTCAAAAGGGGCAACCTTCCTTTTCTTGTTAGCCCTGGCAGTGCCAGGGGTCTTAGCTATGGAAGTTCTCTTCTTCTTTGGGTTGTAGCTCTCACTCACTTTCTTCAATAGGTCTGCGAGGGTTTCTTCTACTGATGAGCTAGGTTCATCTAAATTTTGCTCAATTTTAACCATCCCTTCAGCGGCTAATCCAGACCCACTTCCCCCTATTTTCTTCACACTTTCCTCTATTGTACCAGATTCTGCTCCACAAATAGCAATTATCCATGTATCAGGAGTGAGTGAACAATCAACCACTCTTTTACTCATTCCCCTTTCTTCACCACGAGTAACCTCACTCTCTTTTTCTTTTTCCTTTTTATTTTTACCACCAATCCTTCTGGAATCAGAAGATTCTACATCAACCATAGTTCCAACTAGAATAAACTTGTTCTCGAGATTCTCAGCCAACTCAGAAATGACTTCACTAGTAGTATTTGGGCCAGAGGTTACCTCTTTTGAATCAGAAGACCCAGTTTCTTCCCCCTCGGTAGCAGACTTGAAGGATTTTTCATAGTTTTGTGGTTCTTGGGCTTGGCTAGCTTTCAATTGAGCATCTAATTTCTTTGATAATTCCCTCCCAGCCACTTTCTTGTGAGCAACCATCTTAACTCTTCTTTTCTTAGGTCGAGGAGTGGTTGAAGATGAGGTGCATAGTGGGGGTGTGACGGGGTTGTCAGAATGGTTAGCCATTGCTATACTTAGTTCTAGAAGAAAAGAGAGGTAGATTGTGATTTAGAGAATGAGCGACGATGGAGAGTATTTCGACGGCTTGAAATTATGGAGTGAAGACAGAGATGATGATGATCAATTTAAAAGAGGGGTAATTAATGGGTAACAGCAGGCTTTTCAGACTCTTAGAAGTCTAATAAACTAAATATCAGTTTTGAAAAGACGTTGGAGCCTATCCCTAATATCTAGGTGGTTTAATTCGATTGGGAGTCTTTGAACAGAATTGGTTCACTTGTAACAGATAAGTTTAGAAGAACTTTAGAATTTTGTAGGACTCTGATCATTATCCAAATATTATTATTTCAAATTATGCAGAGTGTAGAAAATATACTGTATGATCTTGAGGAACCAGGTTCTTCACTGATAATTCTCTTGTGTAAGTCTAAATTTGCCAAAATAGAGAAAGTATCATTAGATATTAATGAATCATTTCAACACTTGGAACAAGCGTATATTATTGAAAGTATGAGATTGATCAAGATCTAATCTACTAATGTACTAGATTATACAGATTTTCTAAAAAAAAACATTTTTTCAGTTTTTTTAATATTTTTTTCGTTTAACCTTGAACTAGACCTTTTAGGTGATCTTAATCATCCCTAGTTCCAACCTGTTCCTCTCAAAGTGATCTCTACTTAAGGCTTTTGTGAAGATGTTAGCAATTTGCTTGTCCGTAGCACAAAACTCCACAGTGATCAAGCCTTTCTCATAGTTGTCCCTAAAAAAATGGTGCCTAACATCTATGTGCTTAGTTCTCTTATAACAAATCGGATTCTTTGTCATACTAATGGCACTAGTGTTATCACAAAATATAGGGATGCAACGAACATCAATTCCAAAGTCCAATAATTGATGTTTGATCCGCATCAATTGAGCACAACATGAAGCAACAACAATATACTCAGCTTCAGCAATAGATAAGGCCGCTGAGTGTTTCTTTTTAGTAGCTCATGACACAAGACATGAACCAAGAAAGTGTGCCACACCTGAGGTGCTCTTCCTGTCCACAAGGAAACCTGCATAATCAGTGTCAGCGTATTCCGTTAGGTTAAAATTACTACCTTTTGTATAGCAAAGACAAAGGTCAGTGGTGCCTTTCAAGTATCTCAATATTTTCTTGACACCAGTTAAGTGGGACTCTTTTGGATTTACCTGAAATCGAGCACAAAGACCTACACTGAAAATAATGTCAGGTCTGCTAGCAGTGAGATATAAAAGAGAACTAATCATTCCCCTAACTTCTAATCAACAGATGAACCAGGTTCATCTATATCCAATTTTGTGGTTGTTTCTATAGGAGTATCGATTTCTTTTTATTCTTCCATTTTAAACCTTTTAAGCAACTTTTCACATATTTCTACTAATGGATCATAGTTCCATTTGAGTTTTATTTAATGTGTAAGCCTAAAAAGAAATTAAGCTCAACCATCATACTCCTTTCAAATTCATTCCCCATTAGTTTAGCAAATTCCTTACTTAGTTTATCAGTAGTTGCTCTAAAGATTATATCATCAACGTATATCTGCACTACTAGGAGGTCTTTACTTTTCTCCTTCAAGAATAAAGTGTTATCGGTTTTAGCTCTCTTGTAGCCATGATCAAGTAGAAATTTTGATAATCTTTCATACCATGCTCTAGGAGCCTGCTTGAGCCCATAGAGTGCCTTGTCAAGAGTGTACACATGATGAGGACACTCATTGCTTTCAAACCTTAGAGGTTTCTTGACAAACACTTCTTCCTTTAAAGATCCATTGAGGAAGGCACTCTTGACGTCCATCTAGTGAAGAGTGAATTCCATTTAAGCAGCAAAGTCTATGCGGAGTCCTATTGCTTCCAACCTTGTAACTGGAGCAAAGGTCTCCTCATAGTCTATGCCCTCCTCTTGGCTATATCCTTGAACTACCAATCTTGCCTTGTTCCTGGTAACTGTTTCATCTTCATCAAGTTTGTTTCTGAAGATCCATTTTGTGCCAATTACTAATCTGTCCTTGGGTCTTGGTACCAGATGCCAAACTTGACTCTTTTTAAATTGGTTGAGTTCATCTTGCATTGCATTTACAAAGTCTGCATCCTGCAAAGCCTAGCAACATTTTTAGGTTCAATAAGAGATAAGAAAGAACCGAAAGCACAAAGATTCTTTAATGAAGATCTGTTTTAAATTCTGGAGTCTGGATCAATAATTATGTTCTCAATTGGATGAGAACTTTGATACTTGTAAGGTTTTAAAACCAGTTGGTTTCCTTTTGATGTTTCTCTAATGTTTTGTTGCTGAGGAACATGTTCATGGACAGGTTCTATCGAGGTATAAGATTCAGTTCTTTGTTCAGTCCCCCCTGTCAGGTTTCCCTGAATAGAAGAACATATTCCATCACATATTCCTTCTTCTGGTGCAGCTTTATCCTGGGCTATGATTTCATTTAAATTTCTTACCAGCCCAATTGCTTCATCGTCTTGTTCCTGTCTCTCAGAAAGAATATTAGTTTCATCAAAAACCACATGTACACTTTCTTTTACACACACAGTTCTTTTGTTGTTTACCTTATAAGCTTTACTATGTGAAGAATATCCCAAGAATACTCCCTCATCACTTCTGGGATCAAACTTACCTAGGGAGTCTTTACCATTGTTATGCACAAAGCACTTGCATCTAAATGCCCTAAGATGAGATATATTTGGTTTTTTCCCTTTAAGTAACTCATAGGGATTCTTCTCTACAAGAGGTCTAGTCATACACCTAGTGATGATGTAGCATGCAGTATTTACAGCTTCTGCCTAGAAGCTATGGGGCAATTTACTAGAAAGAAGCATAGTCCTAGACATATCTTTAAGTGTCCTATTCTTTCTTTCAACTACTCCATTTTTTTGTGAAGTCCTAGGAGTAGAAAAATTATGGTCTATGCCATGCTCATCACAAAATTAAGCAAAATTAGCATTTTCAAATTCAGTTCCATGATCAGACCTAATTGATGCAAGTTGATTACCTAGTTGTTTCTATGTTTTTCTAACAAAAAACGTAAACATGTCAAATGCTTCATCTTCAAATGTTAAAAACAATGTCCAAGTAAACCTAGAGTAATCATCAACAAGTACCATCACATATCTTTTACCACTCTTCTTAATTTCTCATTAGACCACAAAGATCCATATGGACCAGTTCCATCGTTCTGGTGGTGCTTACCACTTTCTTGCATTTAAAAGAGGATCTTAGCTGCTTCCCCATTGCACAAACCTCATAAACTTTGTCTTCCTTAAACTTGATGTTAGGCAGCCTATTTTTTCCTTGAACAAATATTTTATTCTTTTGACTAGCCTTTTTTTGCAGTACATTCACTTTTCTAGTGATCAGTTTTACCACAGTGTGTGAAAATTTTGTTCTCGGGAATTGTGAGATACTTATTTTTGGGATCCCATTTAGGTGCAGGGGTCCCGTATCCAAGTCCTTTTATTACTACCATGGTGTTCATGTAGCCATGAAAGTGCATCGGAGGACCTGTTCCACTTATAGGTTATATCTAGCTCATGCTTGACCTTGCTTAGATCCTCATTTAGGACTCTTATCTGCTCATCTCTTTTGTACAACTCATCTTTCATTTTTCTTAGGTTTTCTTCTAAAGAGAGTTGTGTATGATCAGCTTTCTTTTTACCTGTTCATAATTTCAGTTTTAGATTTTCAAATCTAAGCTTTAAGACAGTGGTGTCAAGTTCATGAACCTGGTTCTTTAACTCAGCATTTTTACTATCACTTTCACTAGCCCTAAGTTACAGATCTGTGCACTTAGCTTTCAAAATCACACACTCCTTAGACAATTGTTCCTTTTCATTGTTTAGATCCTCAGATTCATCAATGAAATATAGAAGTAACTCAGATAGACTTTATTTAGACAAAAATTTAATCTTGTCTTTGAGATGAATTACACATACCTCAGATTCCCCATCAGGTTCTCCAATGGCCATAAGTGCTTGTTCATCGCCATCTTCATCATCTAAGCTTTCATCTGAGCTTTCTCCCCAAGGAGAAACTATAGTCTTTGTTGATCCTTTGTTTTTCTTGGGTTGAACCTATTCCTTCTTACTGTTTCTTCGTTCAGCTCTTTCCTTCTTCCATTCAATTTTCCATTGAGGGCAGTTTTTGATGTGGTGATCAGTCTTCCCACACTTGTAACACCCCACATTAGTTTGCTTTTCAGGAACCCTTTATTTGCTGTAGTTTCCACTTCTTGAAGGATCCTTTCCTCTCATTAGGTACTTCTTGAAGTCCTTTGTGATCATGGCCATTTCATCATCTTCTAGTTCAGAACCTTAAGTGATTTTGAGTGTCAGGCTCCTTTCCTTCTTGTGTACATCTATCTTCATGGTTTGCCTTCTAAGTTCATGAGCAGTGAGATTTCCAATTAGCTCATCCAACTTGAGAGTGGAAATGTTCTTTGATTCCTGAATGGCAGTGATTTTGCTCTCCCAAGTGACTGGTAGAACCCTTGTCAAAATCTTCTCAACTCTATCTTCTTCAGGGATAATCCTTCCAAGAGACTTAAGTTCATTTGTCAGTGTGGTGAACCTTGTATACATCTTCTGGATAATTTCCCCTTCCTTCATAGTGAAATTCTCATATTGAGAATACAATAGTGTTCCTATGGACCTCTTCGCTTGAGGTGTTCCTCCATGAGCCACTTGCAAAGTGTCCCAGATTTTCTTAGCAGTGGTACAACTTTGAATTCTATTGTACTCTCCTGGACCTAGTCCACACACAAGCCATTTCTTGGCCTTAGCATTCTTCTCCCATTTCCTCAAGTCCTTAACAGTGCAGTCAGCTCTCGTTTTTTGGCACATCTACTTCTTCAGCATTCTTCTTCATGGTAGCCAAGTGACCATCAGTGACAATATCCTATAGCTCATAGTCTTCTCTGATGATGTGTTCTCTCATCTCGTTTTTCTACCAAGAGTAGTACTGGCCATTAAAGAGTGGAGGCCTGCCTGTGGATTGCCCAGTTTCCAGGTGGTGCGTTGATCTTGATCTGTTCCTAAGGTGTTAACCTCTTCAAGGATAACCTGCTCTGATACCAATTGATATTTTAACTTCAATACCACACAAGAGGGGGGGTGATTTTTGTGGTGTCCATTTTTTCGCTTAAACGGATTATGAAAAAGACCTGTTTCTTCTAAGTGTTCCTTAACCTACTATTGCAGAAATAGTAAATGTGAAAAGTAAAGAACACAAGTATTTTACTTGGAAAATACTTGGCTCAAAAGGTGAAAAAATCATGACCTACTTCCCAGTAGGATTTTCCCAAACTATCCACTAAATTACTGAGCCTAAAACTGTATTTACAAAATACTTTTGTAAACCTAGGATTAAATTTAATCCCGTTGTAGCAAACAGCCTCCGCTGTTGCGACAACTTCAAGTTAACTCTAACTTGAATACTCTGAGTACCTATTACAATTGCTCTAGATAAAGCTGAAAAGTTCAATATGAAACACCTACTGCAATTGAACTAGAATAAAAGAGAGACACTTGGAACTGGTTCTTCTATCTGGTTCATGTAGCTTTAGGTTTGCACGCTTGAATCACACACGAACTGCTTGCAAAATGCCTTTCTATTTTGCTCTCAATTCCTGTTTAACTTATGCGTTTGTGCATTGCCTGTAAAATAAGAACATCCTGCAATATATAGAGTTAGTAGATGAAGAAATAACTAGAGTTCTAATGCTATTCTTCCTTGATGGAAGTGTTCTAGTTGATCTCAACTTCTAACTCCTTCCTTATCTTGGATAATGTTCTCTTTGAGTAAGGAGTCCTTCTCCTTATCAATTATGCAACCTTTTCGATCAGGAGATATCAATTATACCAAGTTAAGTTTATCTGCTTCACGTGCATTCCACATGCTTGAATCCGCCCCTGTCTATGCACACAAGGGATGGACCCAGTTCATGCCCGAACTTCCTTTGTCAATCTTCAAAACTAACCTTCACTTGGGCCAACACATATTTTTACCAGGCAAATTAATTGTCTGATCATTAAGTCCTTATATGGCTGGTCACTTGTCGTATTCATTTGAGTCATTTCTTATCTTTCCTTTTTCCAAACATGTATACTGATTTAAAATTTTCCAAATATTCTTTTTCAAGAAATCGGAAAAGGAAATGAAGAACATCTTTTTAGAGTTAATTTACAGTTCCAAATATTTGATGCATGACTTTTTCTGTAGTTAGTTTCTCATTTTTTTTTTGGTAGTATTTGATACTCTCTCCATTTTTCACGAATAATTGAACCAGCAAGCGTTTACACTTTTTTGGCCATTTGGACGGTTGGACCAATTCTTCGTAAACCGTCGATTTTAAAGTTTAAAAATTTTCAAGTGTCATTTGAAAATACATATAGAAAATGATTGAAAATGAAATAGATTTTCAGATTTTAATTTTTTTTCTTCAAATATATCCAAACTCTGTATCATTGCATTATGTATCCTTCTAGTCCAAAAATTACCTATAGCAGAAAAAGAAGGAACTATTCGTTTATCACATGCTATTGTCGTAATTAAGCCAATTTTCTGGTGGCTTGGAGTAGGAAATATTGCTCAGAGATATATGGTTACTCTTTTTTTTTTCCTTTCGTAAATTTTACTTGTTAATAACGTACGGTTATGTCTAGGTCAGTTTGCACACACTTTGACTAATTTTACGGAATACATATTACCTCTTAACATCATAATAACCGGATAACTTTGTCAACCAAAAGGATAAACAATATGGTTATTCATTCTTATCGTTCTGTTCATGAACTAAAATTGGCAGCGTAATAATTGTCCTAACAGTTTTTAATGTGTACTACTGGCCAAGATTCTTACTATTAATTCCGATGGTCCTTTTTATTGTGTCAATTATTTTTCAGACACATTGGTGTGTTTTCACTAAAATTAACATCGTAATTTTTTCCCCCCCAATTTAAATGTACAACAAAATACTGTGTATTTAATCCTGAGGGTCCTATCGACTGTTAAATATTGTCGAATAACTGACCTATGCCCCCATAGATAAATGCTTAACGTTTCTCTGCGAATTTGTTTATTGCTTTTTAGAATATGTAATTTTTCAATTTAAAGTTAGGATTTGTCTAAGTTATTTGACGATATTTTTCCAAAAAGAACTTAATGTAAAATTAAGCAGTTGAAACTATTTGAAGTAGGCCATGAATTTTTACTGTCTTTGTTGGAGTTTGGTTGAGCAACTATTAGACCAGCAATCTGAGGAGAGTGACAACATATATATATTACATAATTAAAGCACCTACCTTTCTGTGTATATATAAAGTTACCCAGGAGGGGGTTTGGACAATGTTGCATTCATTCATTGTAATAAAACAGGGGACTAGGCCTAACCTCATAAAAATTACAACAAAGATTGGGTGAAAATCTACATCTACATCTTCTTCCTTACAACTAACAACGTACTCCCTCCGTTTAAATTTATGAGAACATATTTCCTTTTTAGTCCGTGCCAAAAAGAATGACCCCTTTCTTTATTTGGAAACAATTTACCTTTATACAATGATTTATAGCCACACAAAATATATGTGCATCATTTTACACCACAAAATCAAAGGTCTTCTATCTTTTCTTAAACTCCGTACCGAGTTAAATGGGTTCATATAAATTGAAACGGAGGGAGTATACCTTAGCTTAAAATTTTGGCTTTGTCCTATCTAGCTGTAATTCTAGGCAGCTGCCATATTTGTCGCGCTAAAAAGTACCCTTCTCATCTCTAGGAAGCTGCTGTAAAGCATAAAGAACACGGCCTGTGCTTGAGTAGTACGTAGTGTAGACATCAAAATTTTAGTGGTCATACAAAATTTGGGCTAAATTCTTAAATTCAAGACACTACAAGACGATTCTTGAAATTTTAGGAGTTTATTAGAGTTGTTTGGAGGCTACTCTACCAAAACCCTAATTTGGAGAATACTCTATCCTAATCCTAGGTCACTTCTGTAAAAAAGTTACATATTCCCTTGGAAAAGTATATCTAAAAAATAGATATCACCTCGAATATACCATAAACTCACGGGATACTCCGAATAATTCTTGATAATCAAATACTTCAAGAAGATCCACAACATACTTTCATGGGCATCAAATAAATCCAAGGAAGTCCGCATCATCCTACGTTGGAGAAATAAGTTGCTCCAGCCCTCGAATCACGAAGATAATCAGGAGAGAAGAATCAAGAGAGAAACAGAATTGTACTCACAATTGATTATTTGAATTATATTTTGTGTGATTGCAATTTATTTTTGTATGCCAAAATATTTATTGCAAATACGTAGTTAATTTGGCAATGAAATCTGCTACTATATTTGCCACTCTGAAGCAATGTAAAACGACCGAAACCCTATATTGGTTCTGAACAGTTTTTTCAATTACCTGTTTGAGCTTATAGTTAGAAGTAGAACCATCATTCAATATTTTAGGACGCATTTTCCAAATACTAGATTTGTAACAATATGTATTTCACAATGATGTCTATCGTAGTACATGGAGAGATATTTATAGTATTTTACATGTACGTAAGAATGACTAAACTATCCTTAGATACAATATCTATTACTCCCCCTCAAGCGATGCATGATCGGAAAGAACACATAGCTTGTCACGTAGATATAACAATTGCGGAGATGGAACTGCTTTGGTTAACAAATCAACAAGTTGATCTTGACTTGGAACATATTGAACTTGGAGAGTACCTGATGCAACCTTTTCACGGACAAAATGAACATCAATTTCAATATGCTTGGTGCGAGCATGTTGGACAGGATTGTGAGCCAAATAAATAGTGCTAACATTATCACAAAAAATTATTGAAGGCGAAGAAACACATATGTGAAGATCTCGGAGAAGAGAGTGTAACCAAGTGAGTTCAGCTGCAGCATGAGCAACTGATCTATATTTAGCTTCAGCACTTGATCGAGAAACAACATTTTGCTTTTTAGAAGACCATGAAATAAGATTAGAGCCAAGAAAAATGCAGTATGCCGCAGTAGAACGGCGAGTTGTAGGACAACCGACCCAATCTGCATCAGTATAACATTGCAAACTGCCAAGAGAACCACCAGCAACAAATAAACCATGATTCAAAGTTCCGTGCAAGTAGCGTAAAATTCGTTTTACTGTAGTAAAGTGAATATCCAGGGGAGAATGCATAAACTGAGAAACTTGATTAACTGCAAAAGCAATGTCGGGGTGAGTGAACGTTAGGTATTGAAGACCACCAACAAGACTCCTATAAAGAGTTGGATCAGAAAATGAAGGAGAGTCATTTGAATGTAGAGATGATTTGAGAAAAAGAGGTGTAGAAACTGGCTTTGACGATAGTAAATTGGGACGACTAAGAAGATCCTTAATATATTTTGATTGACAAAGAAAATAGTCGCCATCGCGAGCACTAACAGAAATACCAAGGAAAAAGTTAACTAACCCCAAATCATTCATCAAAAATTCAAACTTGAAAGTTCGAATTAAAGATTGAAGCAATGAAGGAGAGGAGGTAGTAAGAAGAATATCATCAACATAAAGAAGAAGAACAACAAAGTCTGAATTGTGTTTGTAAATAAAGAGAGAGGAATCAGAGGAGCTATTATGAAAACCATGAGTTAGAAGAAAAGAAGTGAACTGTTGAAACCACGCCCTAGGGGTTTGCTTTAAGCCATAAAGAACTTTGTTCATTCGACAAACATGATGGGGAAATTGTGGATGAACAAATCCACTAGGCTGCTTCATATATACCAGTTCATTAAGATTGCCATGCAAAAAAGCATTTTTAACGTCTAATTGATGAACATGCCATCGTTTAGATGCAGCAAGAGCAAGAACCGTACGGATGGTGACTGGTTTCACCACAGGACTAAATGTTTGATCATAGTCTAGTCCTTATTGTTGATCATAACCCTGAGCCACAAGACGAGTTTTAAGACGCTCAAGAGAACCATCTGATTTTTGTTTAACTCTATACACCCAACGACAACCAATAACATTAGCATCAAAAGGGAGGGGAATTAAATCCCATATGTGGTTAGCCATGAGGGCATTATACTCTTCTGCCATTGCACGTCTCCAATGAGGACACTTAGAAGCTTCAGTAAAGGATGAGGGTTTAGAAGGAAGAAAAGAGGTATGAGAAAGCAATGGCGAAATAAGACGAGGCTTAAGAGAACCTGTTTGTTGACGGGTAATTATAGGATGCATTTTATTGTTGAAGGAATGATCAGCAGGTGGAAGGTTGATTTTACTACAAGATTGTGTCTGTAAGGTATAAGGAAAATTATATGAGATAGAGGAGAGTTGTCTTGCTGGTAAGGAAGGCTAAGCAACATAACAGATGGTTGCGCAGAAGAAGGTAAAATAGCTAGGGAATATCAGAATGTGGCGAGGATTGGGGAGATGAAGGTAAATTTCTAGAATGTATTTATTTGAATGCAGTTGATTATGTGATGGAGACTGTAGAGATAGAGGAGGAGATTGAGTCAACATTGGAGTAAAATTATTTTCTTGCAACAGATTTCTCCTTACTTGATAAGGCAACGCAAGAAAGAACGCGACCTAGTGCTGCTAGGGTCAAAGTTATTCTTGATCTATTAGATAAACATCCTAAAAAGGTCAGGCTGCAGATTTTAGATCGAGTTACAGGTAAATCAGTCGTGTTCTATCAAGATATAGTGTATGATAACCTTCCTAAGTATTGTACGTTTTGCAAGCATCAAGGACATGATAAAAAGGCGTGTAGAATTAAGAAAGAAAAAGATGGAACAGAGGTGGTGGCAGAGGAGAATTATTTACACAGTAATCTGCCTGGTAAGGAGGTGTTTGTTGTTGACAAGATACAAAGGGATGCAAGGGACTACTTAAACGCTAAAAGAGCTGGGCAAATAACCAAGGATATACCAGAAAAAGATGGAAAGAAAGGATTTGAAGCAGCAAAAAAAGCAGTAGTTGGTCAGCAGGTGTTGCAAATTGAAGGAGGAAAACACATTGTTAATGAAAACAATGAGAATGTAATGCAAACTGTAGTTGATGCCTCAATGATTGATAAAGGTCCTCCTAAGCCTCCATGTGATGTCCCTACTAAAACAGCATTGGCAAGGATTTTCAATGTTGTGAATCCAATTGTGAAAGCATACAACAATTTGGCTTTTTCTAATGCTACAGCTGTTTTGTCAACTAATGAAGGCCCAAACGATGCTATTCAACCTGGGCTGATGGATGACACTGCTTTAGCTGCAGCTGTTCGAGCACTCTATGCCAAGAATAATCCAGCAGTAATAGTTGCGTCAAAAGATGCAAATTTAATGGAAGTTGCTGATCGAGATGCAATACCAGGTCAAACTGGTGCAACTTCTACTATTTCGAAGTTGGATGACAATGCTAGAGATAATCGTGGAGCTGCAGAAGTTAAAAATTTGAAGGCTACTGTTGCATTGAAGGGAGCTTGGGATCGAGATGCTGCTGGGGTCGCTGAACCAACAACTGATCGAGCAACCAATGCCAAGAATCAGGAAACAAATGTGTTTGTAGGACAGAAATCTGGAATTGAAGCAACTATTACATGTTCAAATGTGGGGGCTACTGTTGCATTGAACACAACTGGTTATCTAGCTACTGTGGGGGATCCTAAAACTAATGATGCAGCTGATATTGTTGGAAGATCATCAGGTATCAAGGCTACAGTCGTACATGTTGAGGGGCAGGTGTCGAATAATCTAAGGCAAAATGCTACAGTTCCATGCAGCTCAGATACAAAGAGCAAAAAGTGGGCAGTGGTGAATAAATCGACTAACAAGAAGAAAGCTACAGGTGCGCAAAATCAGATTGTTCCATCAAATGTTATTGGGGTCTTGAACTCTTTTGATGCTTTGGTGAATGAGGGTGAGCATGTTACGAAGGAGGCTAAAAATACGGAGCAATAGATGGATGATGACACACAATCAATAGTTGGTAAAACCAGCTCTACAACTATGCTGATGAACACAACTTCAAAAAATGGGCAACCACAAGCTCCAAGCAGTAACTCACAGTAGCAACCTTCCACAAACACTGGTGATCGGATAATTATTTCGAAGGACATTGTTCCTGTTGATGCGCAAAAGGCAGAAGCACACAGTTCCAATGCTCCTAAGTTGCTTTTTCCAATCCTAATGTAGAAAAAATAATCAAAGATGCCTAGAATGAAATGATGATGAAGCATACTTTGCTGAAACAACCGTTGGTAACCTTTAACACTTCCGTATTTGATATCATTTCTCAATCTGTGGAGTCGTTTGGGGAATTTGAAGGTGAATCTGGGCAGCTTGTGCTGTCAATTGGGAACAATAATGAGGTTATCCAATCAAAGGTAAAGGAAATGGATATCAATTCTAAGTTGTGGCATCACCAACGAGAATATGATGATGAAGAAGATCGGGGTGATGGATTTGCTGGCTATTCATCTGAAGAAGGCGAGCAAGAGTTTGATCAGGAGAGTTCAGGAGAGGACCTTGATGCTACAATTAAGACACAGTCCTATGGGAAAACTACAGCACCTCTAACGAGGAATTTGAACTGTCATGCACCTGCTTTCATTCCCAGGAATTCTCCAACTGGTGCTAAGCCAAATGCTGCAACTGGAAGTTTACCTCAAGACATAACAACATCTTCCAAACAGGTCACTCCAGGTGCTACTACCAATTCTCCAACAAGAAGTTTAAATAAAGTTGTTGCAACAAGCAAGGGGAAGATTAATACAGCTGATCGAGGAAAATCTGGGCAGGAACTAATGGTGACCACTGAAAGATTGGAGTACAATTCAACAACAAATGTTGAGAAGCCTTCTTCAATGGATATCTCAAGACAACATGCAGAACCATATACAACTATGACGCAGCAGCAGCAACTCACTTCAAATACTTCAGCTGTTATGCAACATGGAGATCGAAAAGCAGCAGCAACAATACAAGCTGAGCAGCAATAAATTGTCACAACCAATCCAGTCATTTCAGCAGAGGAAAGAAAATTATTGAATGTAATGGTGAGTCCACATCCAGTAAAACCTTTAAATGTTGTTACTTGTAGCACTGGTCACATGAGTAGAAGAAAGAACAAATTGCAAAACACAGAACAAAACAAGACAATGGTGACAAATACACAAGGTCAATATGCATTGGAGACAATTGTTATCGACCAAAATGTTCCACAACCAGTGCACCTGGGGAGAGACTTGTATGAAGACGGAGAGGAAGAAGCAATGTTACAACAGTGTAGAGCAGAGGCAGCAAGAAAAGGAGATCTATCACCAATGCATAGCGGCAAAGGTAAGAAGACCCATACAAGGAAAAATAGTTAGGACGATAAGGTTAGTGATTTTTTAAATGTTAGGCGACTTCCAATGAGAGTTGCCAAACAAAAGATGGCCGCCTCAACTACATCTACAAAGTCCAATTGTTCAAAAAAGAAATCTTGAATTTTGAATACATCTTGAAGAATTGGGATTGTGATGAAAAAGAGTTACAAATTGAAGAAATTACAAGCTCGGACAACATTTTAATTCCTTCATCATTTTATTCTACCATTATATTAGCATTCTCATTTGTAATATCATCACAGAGTATGTTATAAACTCTATGATGATCATTGACTATTTGGTACTTTTCAGTTCTTATTTTTTACATGCATGTTAGTAGGTGAGGCTATTTAAAGCCTCAATAGGAATAGTAAGGTAAGGTTTAGCCGGGTTGGTGTTACCTTGGTCCTATACCTTTGGAAAATATCCACACGGCTATGAGATTATATGCCCTTGTGAGACTATGCCGGCAGCTACCCCATGAATCCTCTACATGAGGCTGCCATCATAAGGCAATGTGAGGCGCAGAGGAGTGATTATATAGCCAAGGCATATGGGTAACAAAACCGGTGCTATTGTCCCCCTTATTTGTACTTATCCGAATTGTTGTATTTTCTTTTCTTTTTATTAATAAAAATCTAGCCCTAGGCGCTTGCCTAGCAGATTGCCAAAAAAAAAAAAAAAAGAAGAAGAAAACTTAGTGAAATCATCATGAAACAAAATGTAATATCTAAAACCAGAAAATGAAGGAGCTAGAGAAGTCCAAATATCACTATGGATTAATTCAAAAGGAGATTTAGAAAAGGAACACGAATCCATAAATGGTAACTTGTGATATTTGCCAAGTTGACAAGCATTACATAAATTGTCTAAGCCTTGCAATGAAGAACAAGGCAAGTTATTAATCCTAACTAATCTAGCTAAAATTGCCGAGCTTAGATGTCCTAGCCGACAATGCCAAAGGTTTGGAGAGGCACGAACACTGGCAAGAGCAGAGTGAGATGCATCAACTAGACCACCGAAAGGCGAAGAGAGAGTATAAAGAGGTCCAGAGCTATTGCAACGATGAAGGAGCCTCTTCGTCTGGAATTCCTTAATAGACAAACCAAAAGGATTAAATTCAATAGAACAAACATTATCTGAGAAAAATTTACGAACACTTAGTAAATTAGCAGAAAGGTGAGGAACAATTAAAATATCCTTAAGAGAAAAGACGGAATGAGGAGTAGAAAGTGTACCATGCCCTGTATAGGAGATAGGAAGTTGAGTACCATTACCCACAGTTACACGATCAGAGCCATTATATGGATGAATAGATAATAAGCTGTATGCATTTGGGGTCATGTGAGAAGAAGCACCACTATCCACAAACCAAGAGGAATCACCAGGCGAAGCATGAGACGAGAAAGAAGGACTAGTGTGAACATCTGAGACAAAAGCTTTAGAACCCAATGATGGGCAGTCACGAGCAGTATGGTAGGGTTGATAGCAAAGTTGACAAGAAAGTATTCCATGAGTGGTTGAAGAGGGAAATAACAGAACTTGACTGGAAAAGGGCATAGGGCCTAATATAGAGGGAAGACGGGGGCGACCAGAAAATTGTTGAGGGGCAATGCTAAAGGATTTTGAGAATCCTTGATTGTGTCGACCTTTACCACATCCACCATTAAAATTTCGGCCACCATTGTTGTGCCTACCACGTCCACGACCATTAGAGAAAAAAGACTGTTGCTTAGCCACAAAAGCAGTAGTAGAATTATCAGTAGATGGACGAGAGATACTACTCAATTGAGCTTCATGAAGAAAAAGAAGGGATCCGGTTTCAACAAAGGTGGGAAGAGGGATACGAGTAGAGATAGACGTGCTTACAGACATGTATTCAGAAGGTAGACCAGAAAGTATTTGTAAAACGAGATCCGAATCAGAGACGAGATTACTAATGGATGTTAACGCATCAACAATGGACTTGAGACGATGAACATATTCATTTATTGAAAGATCACCTTTCTTAAGATTGTGAAACTGGACCTTGAGTTGAAGAGTTCGGGAACTGAATTGGTCACGAAAGAGACGCTCAATTTGAAGCCAAGCATCCGTAGCAGTGAGAGTATGGTGTGGCTTGATTATAGCCCGGAGAATCTCTTGAGAAATAGTTGCCTGAATCCATGAGAGAACAATAGAGTCCAGTTGAACCCATTGATCGAAAGCAGGATTGGATACAGAGGTGCCATTATCACGAGAAATAGAAGGCTCGGGACGAGGGATACTTCCATCAATGAAGCCATAGACACCATAACCCTTGAAGACAGGCAAGAAAAGTTCTCTCCATAACATATAATTTGTGTAATCAAGAACCGTTGGAACAAGATTATTAATGTTCGAGACAGAAATAACAGAATGAGATGATGGAAAAAGGGAAGAAGCCTCTGCCATGGAGGTGGGTGGAGAAGTTGTTGATTCAGTAGCGGAAGAGGAAACCATAATTCGATGAAAGAGAGGAATAATCAATGTAGAGATGACCTAGACTTCTGATACCATGTAACAATATGTATTTCACAATGATGTCTATCGTAGTACATGGAGAGATATATATAGTATTTTATATGTACATAAGAATGACTAAACTATCCTTAGATACAATATCTATTAAGATTAATAGGACGCACTTTCCAAATACTGTATACCTGCATATGCAGTTCCATACTATCTGGCATGTCTTCTTTAAAATGTCCTAATTTTCACTTAGATAAATACTGGACAGTCATTTCTCTAGAGCTGCATGCATATCAATCTTGATTTTCCTATATTGGTTTCAAACATTGCCAAAAAAAAATTGATCTACTTTTTCTTCATTCCGATGATCATATGCTTCACAATTCATTCTAATCATGTCAACGTGTATTTGCTTTCTCACCAAATTTCACTACGAAAAGTTCCAAGTCTTTTTATGAATTTGAATCTTTGTAAGACTTAGCATGTAGGTCTGATCACTTTATGCCATGCATGTTTGAATATATGCCTCCATCAAACCCTTCAAATTATCACGGTCTATAATTTAAGCTGATTCGAAGAAATAATAGAATACATGGAAACGGCCTAAAAATGTCACTCAACTAACATAAATGGGGGCCTATATATGCCTTCCATTAAAAGGTCGTTCTATTCATGCCACTAACGTTATACTTTTGGCCTATTTATGCCATTGTTTATTAACAGTTCCATTTTCTGGTTTTTAAATAATAAGAATTAATTTTTCGACCCCACATTTTCCACGTGTCTTTATATTACCGGTTCTTCTTTATTTGACCCTACATTTCCTTTAACCCTAATTATGGATAATTAACCATGTCCAACCCAATAAAATCCAACCATCTTTTAACCCAACCTCTAATTCCTTGTCACGACCCAAAATCCAACTAGTCGTGATGACACCTACCCAACCCGCTAGGTAAGCCTATTAATAACAATCCAATTTAATGAAGTTTTTTAGACAAATAAATGATAAAATAACTGAACCTTAATACTTTTCCCAAGGACTGGTAGTACAAATCATGAGCTTCTAAGGTTTAGATTTTTACACACTGAATTGAAATAAACACAACATCAGTTTCAAATAAATACAAATCACTGAACATTGATCTTATCGGGTCGTGACAAGGGATTAGGGGTTGGATTAAAAGATGGTTGGTTTTATCGGGTTGGGCATGATTAATTATAAATAGTCAGGGTTAAACGAAATGTTGGGTCGAGTATAGAAGAACTAGTATATAAAGACACGTGGCAAAGGTGGGGTCGAAAAATTAATTCTTATTATTTAAAAATCAGAAAATGGAACTGTTAATAAACAATGGCATAAACAGGCCAAAAGTATAGTGTTAATGGCATAAATAGGCCAAAAGTATAACGTTAGTGGCATGATAGGGCGACCTTTTAACGGATGGCATAGATAGGTTATTTAAGTTAGATGAAATTTGTAACTAAAAATTCATACAAACTCAAAAGAACTAATATGCTGCTTTATTTTTTTACTTAAAAATAACATTGAAATTTGTGCTCCATAACTAAAAAGAAAATACTCTTTTTTTGGTTGAAAAAGAAAGTACTCTTTCTACAACATGAAAATAAAGTAATCATTTTATTGAAATAAAAGAAAATACTTTTTCTACATCATGAAAAGAAAATACTTTTTTTGTTGAAATGAAAAAAATACTTTTTCTACATGAAAGAAAGTATTTTTTTTTTTGTTAAAATGGAAAAAATATTTTTTTATATTATGAAAACAAAATGCTCATATGTTGAAATGAAAAAAAAAAATCTATCTATAACATGAAAAGAAAGTACTATTAATAATATTTTTATTTAGAGTGGGGATGTGGTAGGTAGGTGGGGATGGGGCGGAGGTTGGGGTTGGAGTGGGCTAGGATTGGGTGGGTGGAGATGGGGTGTGGGGTGGGTTGGTGGGGATGAGGAATAGGGTGAGGAAGGTTGAGAAGGAGTTTTGAAAAATATTTTCCCATTTTCTTGATAGGAAAAACATTGAGTTCATGAAGAAAATGTTTTTCAAAATATTAAGGCCACCCAAACATGAAAAAATTAGAAAATATTTTTCGGAAAATATTTTCCTTCGTACCAAACACATCCTTAATTTGATATATTGTGGTTTCTTACGGTAACAACTATCACGCATGTACCTTCAACCAAAATTTCTTAGCAAAAGGAACATAATTATCTTGCTTTCTTTCTCTTAAATGCTACTATTTCAAAAGCTCTCTTAGTTAATACTTAGCATGATAAATCAATCCTTTCTAAAAATATTTGCTGACAATGTTTACACGTAAAATAATGCAGTTAAATTTATACGTGGTTTGTAGACAAGTGAATTTATTCGTTCCTGAATTAATAAGATAGTTGAAAAAATATATAACACTTAGCCTTGATATGAAGACGAAATGATAGAAATAAAAATTCTGGTAGCGAAGCCTCCGGGTGCAACAGTAATAAGAACAATAATAAGAACAGAAAATAAGAAGATAAGAATGTATAGAGCTTTGAGTAGATTGTAGTATTAGTTTGCCAGGAAATTCTTGTCCTTACAATGATAACATAGCTCACTATTTATAGCTACGTCTAGGGAATAAAGTCCTAGGATCGTGCCCTTCTTTAAATTATGAGGGCCATTGATGAAGATGTAATGGTAAGCATAATGACAAATTCCTTGTAACGGTCAGTGCACTTAATGCCGTGGAATATTCTTCATTAATGCTACCGGACGGAAGGTATTTATTGCCTCTTTATGTATTTCATTCTACACGGTGCCAAACGGGATAATTGCGCCCCCGGTTCCATGTGTCATTCTTTTAAGCGACCACCTGGCATAACATATTTTACCCTATATAGATAATCCCCCTGCTTTCCGATGACATAACTTTGTGTTACCGAAAAATTGGTAGAAATACTCTTTTGGCGGAAATTACTATGATTCCCTATAAAGGCTTCTGACTGTTGATTAAACGCACGTCTCTCTTTAATGCTCCGAACATGCATCACCCCACGATTCATCATAGCTTTTGCCAGTTATCGAGGTAATCATGGCTATAAATTTAGCCGCCAAAACTTTTATTTATACGTATAAACCTTCTCCCTTTATACTCCATAATTTTCCAATCTTTCCAAAATCATTTTTACTGTTAGTTTACCTTTCTTTAACTCCATTCAAAGGAAAACCCCTTTTCTTTCATCCAGATGGATTCTTCTTCAAAGAATGTCAGTTTTCAAAGGGTAAGAGCAAAGTTGATGACGCTGCTCCTCCAACGGCGGATTCTGTCATTCCTAAAAGTCTTGTTACAACAAAAGACTTCGAAGAGAAATTCCCTTCAGCTCTTCCTCGCACGTGGGCTGTTGGCAGATACCCTTCTTCCATCTGTCCTTCTAATGTTGTGAAGGAAGATTGCCGCTGTCTTCATTTGGATATTGTTGCTCCTGATCTAATGGAGCGAGTAACCCTACCCAGGGACGGTTTGACATATTTTTACACGTACCCCTTTACTTTGGGTGCGTTCTTTTTGAGCGGAGAGCTTGACTCCGTTGTTGCGGAGTTCTGCCTCCGCTATCAAGTATGTTTGATACAAGTAAGTCTTTATGTGTGGAGGACAATTGCCTATCTTTGGCGCTTGTACCAAGAATGGGAGAGGAGCTATCTTTAGCTCATGTGATGAATCTTCATTCCCCCAAAATCTTTCGCGGGGGAATGATAAACTTCAGCAAACACGACCACCATGCTTTATTATCTAACATAGATGATGACAACGACCATGGGTGGATGGAAAGGTTTGTTGCAGTTGCCACCAATGATATCATTCCGGTAACAGCTTCATCCTTTCCGAGATCATGGAATGACACTCGTAAGTTCCTTGCCTATATTTCTTTTGTTAGAGATTTTTTCATACTCGTATTGATCTTTCGTTCTTCGCCTATTTTAGCAACTCGATGGGTTCCACCTATGGTTGAAGGCTTGGACTGGTGGGTCCAGAAAATTTTAGACGTCACTACGCACGAAACCCATTCGTAGAAAGAATTGCCCTCAAATATGGGTGAAAGGCCAAAAATCATGGTAACTCAAACTCACCTTGTTTTAGCTTTTTTGTGTAAAGAAATTGATTTATCCCTTCTATCTTTTCTTTGAAATCAGGTCTACCCGCGGGCTCAGCTGATGTCCCCGAGGAGGACATTTTGGTTGACCCTGCTGATGCAGCAAGTTTTCTTCAGGAGGCGATCACACGAACAGGTATGTTAGGGCCTGCTTCGGGTACATGAGTTTCATTATGGAGTCCCCGGCCGGAGAACAAGTAATCAAAAAGAAGGCATTCTTCCGTAGCTAGGGGAAAGAATAAGGGGTGAAGACTATTGCCCCCGAGTCATATCCGGAAGTTGTGATGACTAGCCCTCACCCCGAGCCGGTCATAGACAATGTGATGATCCACAGTGATGGACAAGGTAGTGATTATGGAGCTTCTCTACATAGAAGGCGACGATCATCATCAACTCAAAAGAATGCTCAAACTGTTGAGTTAGTTACACCAGTAGAGGATGATGTTTCGGCACTTTGGGGTGAAGTTGATATGGTAGAAAATGCCAACTCTTCCGGGCTTCGTTACCATGCTCAGTGCTGCCGGTCTGAGTATCGGGTCCCTGCCGTCTTCGGTTAGCGAGCATCCAACAACTAGCACTACGTTTGTCGTAGCTGCTTCTCATCTTTCATCGCTATCAGCTTCTTCTCCTTCTTATCCAGCTCTTCTATCAACAATTGCTACATTATCTCCACCGGCCGCACCTGACCAAGAAGAAGGTGTTCCTCTTCCTTAGTCCCCAGTCCCCAGTTCATGAAAATTTGGGGAAAATTATGCTACCCCCTCTGAAGATCTGTCGAGTAACCCTTGGTCAGATTCATCCCTCATTCTGGCGTATTGTTTACATAGCCAGATATTATGAAAACATGATTAAGGAGATGTCCTTCACTCTTGACCACCTGATCAGAATGTATAGCCCCCGATTCTTCCGTGGGGGCTTGATAAAACTCCACTATCGGGCCTCGAGAGCCCTTTTTGCTTGCAACTACGAGGTTAGGAATGGAGGGTGGATAAGCCACTTTGTTTGAGTTCGGACTTCCGAGCTGATTCCAGCGGACAGGATGCCGTTCCCCGAAAAGTGGAACATGCAACGTAAGTAGATGTGCTAATTAAATATTCTCTTGATTCTCTTTGGGTACATCTTCCCACGAACTAACTTGTTCTACTGATGCAGCCATCGCCGTGTACCCTAATGTGGTTAAGAACCTCTCGGGTTGGGTTAACCAGCAGGATTCGATTTGTTCGTTCATTGAGCGTGTGTGGCGCGATCTGTCCCAAGCTTGATGGGAAGCCAAGGTCCACATTGAGCCTTTACTTCTGCTATAATTATATTTCTTAGCAGAACTGTTGCCGACAATGCTCCCACTCCCTACGTTTATATTCTACATTTGTGCTGGTCTGGGGGAGGTCCCTCTGTTTAGGGAAGCACAACTTGGTGAAGCGGATATCCCGGGATCCGACGAAGAGAAGAAAAGACGAAGGGAACCGTCGACTGAGCCTTCGAAATCCAAGAAGATCAAAGCGGAAGAACCCAAGGCTAATTCACCGGCCTTAACTCCAGGAGTAGCGGGGATTCCCCAAGCTGAAGGTGAGTAGAAAAATGATTCCTCGATAGCATCTGAGGGAGGGGAAAACCTGATCGCCCCTTATAATGCAAAGATAGATGCTTTCAAGTTGGTACTTAGTGCTGTCGTTGTCCATCCTCGAGCTGAAGAGGCCATCGAGGAGGCATTGGGTAATTTCCCTGAGCCGATTGACAGCCAAAATATTCCTCGAGTTGATCCCGTCGGTATTACTGATGTAAGTGATCCTCCTCCGGGACCAACCTTGGCTGCTAAGGAAATGCGGGATGTCCAGTATAAAGAACCTTACGATATAGGGGTGCCCATCAGAGATAAAGATGCGTTTGAAAGGCCTTTAGCTGCGCCCGAGAAAATCCCTAAGCTCGATGCCTCACTCAATTTCAGTGAGATGGACAGGCTTTGTGGGCAGGTAGTTCTTGTAAATTATGTCTGCCATCCTGGCCTTCATCTTTCTAACTTGTCTCTTTCATGGTTCTAGGCCAGGGTGCTTCACAATCAGACCATCGCCTAGTTTCAAGCTGAGGTGGTCCGCTACAAACGTGAGAAGAATCATCTCGCTAAGAAGGTTACGTAGCTTTCATTTGCTTTTGTCTGAATGTTTACCAGATCTCAGTGTTTTGACACTTTTGATCTGATTTATGTAGTTTGAGAAGAAAGATGCCCTAATGAGGGAGGAGCTCCTAGCTAGAGACTCCAAAATTCTCGAGCTCAAACGACACGTAAGTTAGATAGCTTCCGAGAAGGATACCCTCGAGGGAAAGATGGCCTTAATCGGGCATCAACTTCAAGATGCGAGGGTGGATAGCAACAAGTATAGAGGTCTTCATACTGAGTTAGTTGCTGCACTATCCGAGATCAAAACTGAAGTTGAGGCGCTCATATCCTTGCACAAAGAGGATGCCACTATAATAAATGCTCAAGCTAGGAAAACGCCCGAGGGGGTCGAGCTGAAATTGACTCAAGCCATAAAACATGCTCGGTTAGAGTCTCGGAGGCGGACTCTCGAGGATATACATGCGGAGCGCACTAATATGTCTGTTGTTCTCGAGAGGGTGAAGACCTAGAGAAGAAAGATGTTGCCTTGATTACTTCTGAAGGTGTGTCGAGCAGTGGTTTAGGAGTTGATGAGAATGAAGACGGAATCCCCACAAGGAAAGAGGCCATTGAAGGCCCTGGGGCCGTGGTTGAAACCGTTGGGGCATAACTTCCGAGGGAGTCATCGAAGGCGTAGACCCGATTGGTAGGTTAGGATTTTATATGATCTCTTCTTTGTAAGGGTTTTTAAAGGCCTTGTAAATGTACCTTTGTGACCGATATATATGGAAGGCCTTTCGGTTTTCATCACTCATTTTTTCCTTTGCCTTTTAGGAATAATCTGCGAAGTGTTTTGGCAATTGATCTAAGATGTGGGACCTCGGGTTAGACCCTTGGGTTTTCGCTATTGCTGAGCGATTCGTAATGGTCGAAGGTCGACCGTTCGGGACCTAGTCCTTGTGTTATGTTCTCAACTCTGGTTTACCGACCCTTAGGTCTAGAAACTGGTCCTGAGGTTTTTGGCTGGCGATAATGGCTCTTACGCATTGGGTCGCTGCAACCTCTTAGTATGGGCTAGCGGCAGTGGCTCTTATGCTTTTGCCCTTAGGCATTTTTAGTTAACTGTTTTGGGCTTAGTCTCCGAGTCGGATTTTTGACTCGAGCTCATTGGCCCTAATGTTTTTAAACTGGCCCTTAGACTTTTACGCGTTGGGTCACTACAACCCCTAATTTTTAGCTAGCGATAGTGGCTCTTACGCATTTGCCCTTGGGCATTTTTGGTTAACTATTTTGGGTTCGATCTCCGAGTCGAGTTTCGACTCGAGATTATTGGCCCTTAAGTTTTTTGGCTGGTCCTTAGGCTCTTATGCGTTGGGTCGGTACGACCTCTTAGTATAGGTTGGCGACAGTGGCTCTTACGCATTGGGTCGGTATTTTTGTTCGCCCGACTCTTCGATGATTTGATAAGAACCTCGATTGTGAGCCGTTAGGTAGAGGTAATTGAGCACCTCGGGAGGTTTAGCTCAATGGCTGAGTTGTTTCGAAGCCTGTTGTTTGGAGCTGATATGATCGAAGCTCTTTTGCTTATGCCGAGGGTATCCTGATTAACCGATTGTTTTCGAAGTTTTTTCGAAGTAATTGAAGGCCTGAGATTTTGTAGCGATGGTCGGGCGTCCCCAAGTTGCGTTAGTTTGGCTGGTACAGCCTTGTGACTGTAGTCATTGTGTTAGGCCGGAGCCTTTCAGTCCCCGAGTGAAGTAGTTCAGCGTTTATATTGAGGGTATGCCTTTTTAGGGGTCTTATAAGTTCGGATATATAGCTTTAACCTTAAGATTGGGATTATGCCTTTTGTGAGGTCTTAAAAATTTTAACATGCCTTTCTTGACGTCTTATAGAGAAGTTACTTGGTACAAGTATGGTTCATGCCTTGCTTGAGGTCTTACAGATGAGTTACTTGGCACAAGTATGGTTCATGCCTTGCTTGAGGTCTTACAGATGAGTTACTTGGCACAAGTATACATGTTTTTGCCATCGAGGGCTCAATTATTCTATGCGGACACGGTTCGTTCGACCGTTTGGCCCGATACATCATTTTCCTACTGAGACCCTTTTTGGCCCATCTTGGCTTCTCTGAGAAGGTGATCTTCCCGGGGGGATGCCCCTAGTGTTCGAGGTTTATTGAATAGAAGCCTTGAGTACTTGTGAAATTTTCCTTGGGTAGCATATGGGTGTTGCCTCGTTAAAAACCTTGCTGGTAAAACCCTTATTGGGACAAAATCCGGTCTAAGGAAAAGAGTGCAATGCATGCTCTATAAACCCGAGGTCTTCAAAGGCCCGGGGGCATTTTGGCATCTTCCTTCAGACACCTCAGTAGTAGTAACGTTTGAGCATTGATATGTTCCAATTGCTTGGAAGTTGTTCGCCTTCCATGGTATCGAGCTTGTAGGACTCTTTGCCGATCACTCCTAGGACGCGATATGGTCCTTCCCAGTTTTGGCCTAGCTTTCCTTCATTAGGGTTTCGGGTGTTGAGGGTGACTTTCCTTAGGACTAAGTCCCCGATCCCAAAATGTCGTAGATTTGTTCTCCTGTTATAATACCTCTCGATCATTTCTTTTTGGGCGGCCACTCGGACTAGTGAAGCTTCTCGCTTTTCATCCAATAGTTCAAGGGCCGTAGTCATGGCCTCATTGTTTGATCTCTCGGTGGTGTCTTTGAATCTGGCGCTTGGCTCCTCAACTTCTACCAATATCAAAGCCTCGACACCATATACCAGAGAGAAGGGCGTTTCTCCTGTGCTTTATTTTGGAGTTGTTCGATATGCCCACAACACTTTTGGTAATATTTCTCTCCATTTTCCCTTAGCACTTTCCAACTTCTTCTTTAAGTTTTGAATGATGGTCTTTTTTGTAGATTCAGCCTGAACGTTAGCACACGGGTGGTAGGGTGTCGACAGGACTCTTTTGATTTTATGATCCTCGAGGAACTGTGTTACTTTGCTTCCGATGAACTGCTTCCTGTTATCGCATGTTTTCTCGGAAGGAATTCCGAATCGGCATATGATGTGGTCTTAGAGAAAGTTAATGACTTTATTTTTTCTAAGGCCTATTCTTCCACCCACTTTGAGAAGTAGTCAGTCATAAATAAAATAAATCTAGCTTTTCCTGGTGCTGTTGGTAGAGGACCGATGATGTCCATCCCCCATTTCATGAATGGCCATGGCGACAAGACCGAATGCAGCTGCTCACTAGGTTGGTTAATCAACGGGGCAAATCTCTGCCAATTGTCGCATTTACGGACGAATTCTTTGGTATCCTTTTCCATGTTATCACAATAGTTGCCTGCTCTGATCACCTTCCAGACTAAGGAATTGGCACCTGAGTGATTTCCGTAGGTTCCCTCGTGGATTTCTCGGAGCACATAATCAGTGTCCCCCGGTCCCAAACATACCGCTAGGAGCCCATCAAGGGTTCTTCTGTACAGAGTTTTATTTTCATCGAGCAAGAATCGGGCTGCTTTGGTTCGCAGGGCCCTCGGCTCTTTTGGATCCGCGGACAGCTTCCCATTTTCTTAATAATCGATGTATTTGTTTCTCTAATCCCATGTTAGGCTAGTGGAGTTGATCTCGGCATGACCTTCTTCGATCACTGATTTGGATAGCTGAACAACGGCCTTGGGGAGTAGGTCATCTTCTTCGACAGATGATCCCAGGTTTTCAATGGCATCGGCCTCGCTATTCTGCTCTTGAGGTATGTGGACCAGTGCATTCTTTGAAGCGGTGCAATGTGACTTGAATTTTACCTAAGTATCTTTGTATCCTATCCTCTCGAACCTCGATGCTCCCGTTTACCTGATTTACTGCCAGGAGGGAATCATATCTTGCTTCGATAACTTCATCTCCTAAGCCTTTGGCCATTTCCAAACCTGCAATCATAGCCTCATATTCTGCTTTGTTGTTAGTCAACCATGCAGTTTTTATAGATTGTCTGATTATGCCACCCATAGGCGGCTTCAGGATTATGCCGAGCTCAGATCCTCTAACGTTCGAGGCGTCGTCAGTGGATAGGGTCCACACCCCAGAAGATGTGCTTGTTTTTAGTAAAGTTCTTTCTCTACCTCGGGCACAAGAAAGGGCGAGAAGCCGGCCACAAAATCCGCCAGGATTTGGGACTTGATAGTCGTTCGGGGTTGATACTCGATATCTTATCCCCCCAGTCCTATGGCCCATTTGGCCAATCATCCCAATAATTTGGGCTTATGCAATATGCTTCGAAGAGGATATCTCGTTAAAACACAAATATGATGTCATTGAAAGTAAGGTTTCAATTTTCGCGATGCGCTTATTAATGCAAGAGCTAATTTTTCTAGGTGCGGATACCTAGTTTCGGCATCTCCCAGGGTCCAACTTACATAATCAACAGGGAATTACATACCTTGCTCTTCTTGAACTAGCACACCACTTACCACTTTCTCGGATACGACCAAGTATAAATACAGCGTTCCATCCTCCTTCGGCGTATGGAGTAAAGGCGGGCTAGTCATGTATCGCTTCAACTCCTCCAAGGCGCGTTGACATTCTGGAGTCCATTTAAAGTTGTTTTTCTTTTTGAGCAAGGATAAGAAATGATGACTCCTGTCTGATGATCTCGGTATGAATCGGCCCAAGGCTGATATCCGCCCCATCAGTTGTTGCACGACCTTCACGTTGTTTACTACCGTGATTTCTTCGATGACCTTGATTTTGTCGGGGTTGATCTCGATTCCCTTGTTTGACACCATGAAGCCTAGGAATTTACCCGAACCCACTCCGAAGGCACATTTCTCGGGATTGAGTTTCATGTTGTAGCTTCTAAGGATGTTGAATGTCTCCTGCAAATGGGTCAAATGGTCCTCTGCGTGTAGGGACTTAACTAGCATGTCATCGATATAAACCTCCATAGATTTACCTATTTGATATTTGAACATTTTATTAACCAGGCGCTGGTATGTGACTCCCGCATTTTTCATCCCAAAGGGCATTATATTGTAACAATATGTACCGTACTTCGTGATGAACGAAGTCTTTTCCCTATCCCCAGGGTTCATCTGAATTTGATTATACCCCGAGTAAGCATCGAGAAAAGTGAGGGTCTCGTGACCTGCTGTGGCATCGATCAAACGGTCGATGTTAGGCAACTGGAATGAATCCTTGGGGCACGTTTTGTTTAAGTTTTTGTAATCTATGCACATTCTTAACTTATTTCCTTTTTTGGGAACTACCACCACATTTGCCAGCCATTCGGGATACTTTACCTCCCTAATAGACCCTATTTTGAGGAGTTTTGTTACCTTATCCTTGATGAATACGTGTTTTATTTCGGACTGGGGTCTTCTTTTTTGCTTTATCGATTTGAATCTGGGGTCGACTCTTAGTCGATGGGTGGTTATTTCCGGTGGGATCCCTGTCGTATCTAAGTAGGACCAAGCAAAGCAATTGATGTTATCAATAAGAAATTGAATGAGTTTTTTCCTGAGTTCGGGAGGGGGGGAGGGTTTAGTCCTATTACCAGGTATACCTTCCAATCTGGGAGATGATTGATCAAAATAGCTTGCTCTAGTTCTTCAATAGTCGACTTTGTTGCGTCTGACTCTTCGGGGGAAACGAAGGTTCGGGGAGCGAGGAAATCTTCCTCATTATCCTTGGGGGTATGTTTGCCTCCGTGATCTTCCGAAGTAGAGTGTATAGAATCTAACGTTTTCCAGTGGACCGCGAAAGTTTCTTTCACCGCATGTTGTTCTCCATATACTATTTTTATACCCTCCTTCGTTGGAAACTTCATCATCTAATGTAGAATTGATGGTACTGCCCTCATGTTGTGTATTCATGGCCTTCCAAGCAATGTGTTGTACCTTATGTCACCGTCGAGGACATAGAATTTGGCGTCCTGAACTGTTGGACACGTTGACCGAGAAGGTGATCTCCCCCTTCGTAGCTTCTGATAACTAGGGATTCTAGTCTATTTTATACTCCTGTTTACTTGAGTTTTGGATTAAAAATGTATACAAGTAATCCCGAAAGGTTACATGTTGTGCTTGTTTGCAGTGTTGGGTCAAAAAGTGACAAGGAAGTCAAAACCAGCTCAATAAGGAGTGAAACCTGTACAAGTGCTAAGAACAAGTCAAAGCACTGCTACAGTAGTAAATCCACTGCGGCTACAAAAGACACACCACGACCGTAATGCTTTTGTTGCAGTCCACGGTGGAATAGTTCAGAGAGGATGCAATTTTGGAAGTTTAAGCAATGCGGTCCGTGGTAGATTCTTCGCGGCCGCGGTAGCCTCATCACGGTCGCAATCCATTTGTTGCAGTCCATGGAGAAGGGATTTTGAGAGCTAGGATTTTTGAAGTTTCAAGACACCGCGATCCGCGGTGAAGCCATTGCGGCCGCGGTCCATTTACTGCGGTCCGCGGTGGCCAGATTTAGAGACCAAAACTTTAAGCCAAAAAGCCTCAACGAGGCCACGGTTCATTTTTCGCAGTCCGCGGTACCTCCGTCACGAGTATTTTTGTCTAGAAAATTCGGCCTTATATAAATACTTCTTTTTCAAATTTTAGGGTATCTTATTTGTAGCTGAACACGTGAACGACGTTTTTAGCTATTTTTAGCAATTGTGTAGCTAGTTTAACATTGAATCTTCAAATCTTAGCTTGTAATTATATTTTATGGGTTATTCTTCATCTTAATATCTGATTTCTTCCATTATTATGAGTAACTAGAACCATTTGCTAGGGTTGTGGCTCAACCCTAGTGTGGGTATTTGATGAGTCTCTTGTTTTAAGGCTTAGATATTTATGGGTGGTTGATATTTGGCCTGATTTGTGTTTTCCATGTAGAATTAGTGGTTACAAACACTAATTTATGTCTTTTTGACGTGGGATCTTCTTGAGAAAGAGAGTTTGAGTCTAGGAAAATTAGGTCAACAAGGAATTGGGGCGTATTCAAGAGATTGATAGCCCCAATTAAAGGGTTAAACCTAGAGATAGTAATACCCGACTTGAGCCTATATTGCTTGCACAATTTTGATACCCAATTGGTCTTGAGAAAGTCAATTAGGGCAAAGTCACTCAAGCTACCTATAGGTATATAGTGAGTAGTGTCGTGCATTGGCTATATCGCGATCCCAAACATAACAACTTTGCCTTAAGCTTTAGAACCCGTCAAGTATTCACATAGGGGAAATTCACTTTCCTAGTGCCTTTTTAACAATTTAGAAAACCCTACAAGCATTTATACTTAGCTTAGTTTCGCATATCATTAGTATAAAATTAGAACTTACAAACAAACAAATATGATTAGAAGTGTAATTAAGAGCACTACGCACTGCTAGAAATCTAACTCCAAACATTGTTGTAGCTCCCTGTGGATTCGATCCCGACCTTCTCGGGTAAAAGCTGCATTGACCGCTCTCGCCATTCTGTAGTGGTGTGGGGTTGGACCCGATCACTTTTTGGTGCCGTTGCTGGGGAGCTAAGCGGTTTTGGGTATCTATCTAAATAGTTTTGTGTATTGTTTTTCTTTCCTTCTGTGATACTAACTTGTGTGTTGCCAATTCAGGTACAAAATGGCGGCAAACAACAACAGTGACCCTCTTGGAAATGTGATCTCGGGGGAGGAGGTTGATGATAATGGTGAAGATGAGGTGCCCATAGTACCTCAAGGACAAAGAAAAGGTCGGCAGGCCAATGATAATGTTTCAGAACCTCCCCCGCTACCTCCAAGAGTGGCTCCTCTGGTGCTTCCAAACCAAGGATATGCTAGTGCAATTGTCCCACCCCGTATCGGGGCGGGAAATTTCCAAATTACAAATGTGATGTTGACATTGTTGGAGCAGCGAGGGTATTTCACAGGTGCTCCCCATCAGAATGCTTACAAACATCTTAAAGGATTTGTTGATACCTGTTAGGGGAGCAAGCAAACAAATGTGTTAGAGGTTGCACTTCAGTTGAGATTATTCCATTTTTCACTTAGAGGGAAGACTTTGGACTGGCTTGAAAGGCTTCCCAACCATTCCATCACTACTTGGGATAAGTTGGCGGATAAATTCATTGCAAAGTTTTTATCACCGGGCCACATGGAAACCTTGAGGGATGAAATCTTAGCTTTCAACAGGAGCCCAACAAACCACTGCATGAGATATGGGAGAGATACCGGAGTATGGTAAAGGAATGCCCAAATAATGATATGACTGAGGCAATGATACAACAAACATTCTACTGGGGCATTAACACAACAAATCAGTGCATAGTGAACCAACTTGTCAGGGGAAATTTTATGAACACACTGTATGATGAGGCTAATGCAATATTAGATGAGATGGCTGACACATCCTCTGCTTGGAAAAGTAGAGACAATGTGCCACAGGGTGACCCCATGGTCATTCACGTGCACAAAGGAGCTCTATGATCATGGGCACGCAATAACAGAACTAACAAAAACAATGAACCATCTAGCAAAGGCACAATTATAGCAGGTTCAAACTCGACGACAAGTGAATGTTATGGAGTGTGTCAACATGTTAGTGAAAAAAAGAAGACAAAGAGGTCAACACAAACAAAGGGATTTCGGATCAATATGACCAAGATAGTGGTGGGTTCCAAGATGATGGGTATGACGAGCAAAATGAAGAAGTGCAATACGTGAACAACTATCAGGGCCAAAGGGGCAATTCTTCTAACCAATAACAGCAATAGAGATCCCAAGGCAATTGGGGAAATCAACAACAACAAGGGAATAGTAATTGAGGGAACAACAACCAAAATTCAAAAAACAATAACCAGAACAATCAGGGTAATTGGAGTGGAAACAACAACAAGTGGGGTAGAAACAACAACCAGGGTGGTTGGAACAATGGCAATCAAGAAAATCGGGAGCAAGGCTTTCAAAGACCCCCAATGTATCAACAGCCGAACAATCCACCTCCATTTCCATCCCAAAGTCCTAGTTCATCCAACAATAAAATAGGGAGAATCGAAATGATGTTTGAACAGATGGTGAAAAAGAATGCTAACTCTGATGCCCAGTTGGCATCCCACAATACTTCAATCAGAAACTTGGAGGTTCAATTAGGCCAAATCTCACAATCTTTGAATACTCGCCCTAAGGGGGCTCTACCTAGTGATACGGTGGTCAACCAAAGGGTGGGAACAATGCAGGGCATGTAATGGGGGTAACTACAAGAAGTGGATGAGGTGGTGATGTGAATGCCTCCAAATAAAAAGCAATTTTGATGAAGTTGAGTTGCAAGAGGATGATATCTCTTTGGTGGTTGAGAATGTGACTGATGAGAACTTGAATGAGGAAGTGAGGATTGATATCCAAGATAATGAGGTGGAAACTCAGAATGACATGAACCCGTCTAGGGAACACATAATAGACATGCCAAAAATTGTTATGCCTAAAGCCAAGGTTCCTTTTCCAAGGCCACCTCCACCTTATCGTCAAAGGCTTGCGAAGCAAAAAAATGAGAACAAGTTTAAGAAGTTTATTGACATGATGAAGAGCTTATCAATTAATGTGCCTTTGGTGGAGGCTTTAGAACAAATGCTAGGGTACGTCAAGTTCATGAAAGACTTGGTGACAAAGAAAAAATCCATGGATTGTGACACCAGTAAAATGACCCACCAAGTTAGTACTATAGTGAACTATATGGCTCAAAAGCTAGAAGATCTCGGTGCTTTCACCATTCAATGCACAATTGGGAGTGCAAACTTTGCAAAAGCTCTATGTGATTTAGGGGTAAGTATCAACTTGATGCCTTACTCCATTTTCAAGACTTTGGGTATTGGGAAACCGAGAGCTACTTCAATGAGGTTGCAAATGGCGGATAGAACTATGAAAAGTCCGCTTGGTATTGTAGATGATGTTCTTGTTCGGGTGGACAAGTTCATTTTGCCCGCTGATTTTGTGATCTTGGATTGTGAGGTAGATTATGAGGTTCCGATTATATTGGGAAGACCTTTCCTTTCAACTGGGAAGGCCTTAGTTGATGTGGAAGTAGGGGAACACCTTCTGGGTGGTGATGAAAAAGTGGTCTTTCATGTGTGCAAGTCAATGAAGCATCCCAATAGTACTAAAGTGTGCTCTTTCGTGGATATTGTCATGGCAGTGATAGTTGATGATACTAGTGCAATAATCAATATGGAGGACCCTCTAGAGGTGGTATTGTTGAATCTTGATGTAAATGAGGATGAAGGCCGGGTGGAGTGTGTCAATGCTTTACATGGAATGGGCTCTTACTCTTATAATCCTAGGAAGCTCTCTTTGGATCTTGAGAATAGGAAGGCTCTACCAATAAAGCCCTCAATCGAGGAACCTCCCATGTTGGAGTTGAAGTTATTGCCTCCACACCTCAGGTATGAATTCTTAGGCCATAGTTCAACATTGCCAGCTATTCTTTCCTCTTGTCTTACAAACATGTAGGTAGATGCCACATTGGCGGTGCTCCAAAAATGGAAGAAGGCA
The DNA here is from genome assembly GCF_000393655.2 of Nicotiana sylvestris. Taxonomy (NCBI): domain Eukaryota; kingdom Viridiplantae; phylum Streptophyta; class Magnoliopsida; order Solanales; family Solanaceae; genus Nicotiana; species Nicotiana sylvestris. The sequence continues at coordinate 86,208,209 of NC_091065.1, read as the reverse complement.
ATTGGATAGACTTTAGCTGATATTCGGGGGATAAGCCCCGCCTTTTGTATGCACAAGATTATTCTTGAAGATGATGCAAAGCCCTCCGTGGAACATCAAAGGAGGTTGAATGAGGCAATGCAAGAGGTTGTTAAAAAGGAGGTGATTAAGTGGTTGGATGTCGGGGTTGTGTACCCCATCTCTGATAGTTCTTGGACTTCGCCGATGTAATGTGTGCCGAAGAAGGGTGGTATGATCGTGGTTACAAATGTGCAAAATGAGTTGATTCCTACCAGGACTGTCACTAGATGGAGGGTGTGCATGGACTACCGCAAATTGAATAAAGTTACCTGCAATGATCACTTTCCATTGCCTTTTCTTGACCATATGCTAGATAGACTTGCTGGGCGTGCCTTCTACTATTTCTTGGATGGGTATTCTGGGTACAACAAAATTTTGATTGCTCCGGAAGATTAGGAAAAAACCACCTTCACGTGTCCATATGGTACCTTTGCCTTTTCTAGGATGCCATTTGGGTTGTGTAATGCACCGGCTACATTCCAGCAGTGTATGATGGCTATATTCACCGACATGGTGGATGATATTTTGGAGGTGTTCATGGATGACTTCAGTGTTGTGGGTGACTCATTTGACGAATATTTGAAGAGTCTCGATAGGGTGTTGGCCTGGTGTGAAGAAACCAATCTTGTGCTTAATAAGGAAAAATGCCACTTTATGGTTTAGGAGGGCATTGTCCTCGGCCATAATATCTCAAAGCACGACATAAAGGTGGACAAAGCCAAAATTGAAGTGATTTCAAAGCTTCCTCCCTCTACTTCAGTCAAGGGGGTTAGAAGTTTTCTTGGGCATGCGGGGTTCTACCGAAGATTTATTAAAGACTTTTCTAAGGTAGTGAATCCCTTGTGCAAGTTATTGGAAAAATATGACAAGTTCATGTTCAATGAAGAATGAATGATAGCTTTTGAACTCCTCAAGTACAAGTTGACCACCACTCATATTATTACCGCACCCAATTGGAGCTTGCCTTTTGAGCTCATGTGTAACGCGAGTGATGTTGCCGTTGGGGTGACCTTGGGTCAAAGAGTGAATAAAATGTTTCACCCGGTGTATTATGCAAGCAAAACAATGAATGATGCTCAAGTGAATTACACGGTGACGGAAAAAGAGTTATTGGCTATTGTGTTCGCAATGGAGAAATTTAGGCCTTATCTCATGGGGGCTAAATTGATAGTTCATTCCGACCATGCCGTACTCCGATAATAGATGACGAAGATGGATTCCAAAGCTCATTTGATGAGATGGGTCTTATTGCTTCAAGAGTTTGATTTGGAGATTGTGGACCGGAAAGGGTGTGAAAACCAAGTGGCGGACCACTTGTCTCTCTTGGAAGAGGAGGGGAGGCCCCGTGATGGACTTGAAATTAATGATCCTTTTCTTAATGAGATGCTCCTCTCCGTACCAGTGAATGGCATGTCATGGTTTACGGATGTTGCTAATTTCCTTGTGAATGATATTGTACTGTGTGAGCTCTCTTCTAACCAAAGGAAGAAGCTTAAACAGGATAGTTTGGATTACTATTGGGATGAGCCTTACTTATTCAAGATCTACAATGATGGTATGATCTGAAGATGTGTCCCGGAGGAGGAGCAATTGAGTATTCTAGAGGCTTGGCATTCCTCTCCCTACGGTGGTTATCATGGTGGGGAGAGGACAACTTCTAAGGTTCTGAGTTGTGGTTTTTACTGGCGAACATTGTATAAGGATGCAAGTGAACTTGTGAAGAGATGCAATGAATGTCAAAGAGCGGGTGGAATTTCAAAGAAGGATGAGATGCCTCTCACCACTATTCTCAAAGTTGATATCTTTCATGTGTGGGGCATTGATTTCATGGGCCCGTTTGTTAGCTCATGTGGCAACACATACATTCTAGTGGCAATTGACTATGTTTCAAAGTGGGTTGAGGTCGTGGCTTTACCCAATAATGAGGCCCGGAATGTTATTGCGTTTCTCAAGAAGAGTATTTTTACTAGTTTTGGCACACCTCGAGCAATCATAAGTGATGAGGGGTCTTATTTTTGCAATAGATCTTTTGACACTTTGCTTGCAAAGTATGGTGTCAATCACAAAGTTTCTACCCCTTATTATCCTCAGGCGAGTGGCTAGGTTGAAGTCTCAGACATGGAAATCAAGAGTATATTGTCAAAGACGGTCAATGCAAATAGGACCGATTGGTCAAAGAAATTGTATGATGCTCTATGGGCTTATAGGACTGCTTACAGGACTCCGATTAGTATGTCTCTGTATCGGTTGATGTTTGGGAAAGCTTACCATCTACCGGTCGAGTTAGAGCACAAGGACATGTGGGCTTTGAGTAAGCTAAATCTTGAATGGGATGTGGCAACAAATATTCGTGTGGAGCAGCTTAATGAACTTGATGAATTTCGATTTCATGCCTACTCCAGTTCGTCCTTGTATAAGTACAAGATGAAGTACCTTCATTACAAGTATGCTCGTGGCAAGGAGTTCAAAGTGGGTAATTTGGTTCTCTTTTTCAATTCTCCGTTACGTCAGTTTCCGTGAAAGCTTAAGTCGAAATTGAGTGGACCTTTTGAAGTGGTGCTTGTGACTCCCTTTGGGGCACTTGACTTGAAAAACAAAAATGGAGAGATCTTCAGAGTTAATGGGCACAGTATCAAACACTACATTGGCAAGATTGATGACAGCCACTTGGTGGCACTGATCCATCTAAAGTAATTTGATGGTAACCTGCATCGTGTCGCGACGTTAAATCAGGCGCTTCATGGGAGGCAACCCATGTGTCTTTCTTTTTGTTTTTATTTTTGATTTTATTCTTAGTGTAGGATTTGCTTTTGGACTAGCTAGTTGTGAGATGTGTGTAGGGCTGTTTTGATGCAGTGCATGACCAAATTGGAAAAATGTTGCACTCTCTGAAGTTTGGACTGCTGCCACATTGTATATTTTGCAGCCGCAATGGCCTTATCGCGAGGGCAAAAATTTGATTGCGACCTGCAGTGCTAAATATGCAAAAGTGATAGTTCTCTGAAGTTTCAACCGCGGCCGCAATGCATTTTATACGGTCTGCGGTGCCTTACCACGATGGTGGTGCATTTTCTACGGTCCGCGGTGAAGTCCTTGTCAGTGACTTCTGTGTTTAATTACCGCGGTCCGTGGTGGTAAGTAGTGTGGATCCCATGTCTTTTTCTATAAATAGGACCTTCGGCCCCCTTTTACACTTTTCGCTTTTTCAATTCTTACAGATTACTGAGTACTGTTCACTCACACCCTAATTTGCACAAGAAAAGAACTGAGCAATCATCTGTATTACATCTCACTTCTGGTACTTCAAATCTAACCTTAGTCTTTAATTTGGTTTTTAGTTTCTTTTAATTTGGTAGTTCTTACTTCTTCTTTGTCCTTTTTCTTTCAATTTTTAACTTAGGGTTATATAATGTTATTTAGATTAGGGTTTAATTAGTCAAACATGGTGATAAACTACCTAGTGGGTTGATAATTTGTTGATTAATGCTAAAATGCACGAAACATTGAAACCCTAGGTTCCAAGCCTAGAATGTTGACCGTTGCGGTCTACGGTTGTTTTTTCGCGGTATGCGGTCAACCATCTTTTGAGAGATTTTAAGCCTTGATCACTGCGGTCCGCAATGGCATTTTTTGCGGTCCGCGATGCTTTACCGCGGCCGTGCATCTTTTTTGCGGTTCGCAGTGACCCTTATTCAGAGGGTGGGTAGTCTGAATCCTACCCCATTGTGGTCCGCGATGCTATTCTTTGCAGTCCGCGGTGGTACTTTTGCGGCCGCAATGCATTTTATGCGGTCCGCAGTCAACTATTTTCAATCATACCCTTCACTGCTTCTTTTGGTATTGATGCTAATAAACATTAACTGAATTCTCCTTGCAGACAATGGTTAAATCAAGAGAAGGTGGTGACAAACAGAAAGGAAGAGGGGAGTCCTCCCAGGGTAGGGGACGAGGAATGATAAAATTGACCCCACATGTTCGGAAAGCAATTAGGAAAACAAGAAAACTAATCAATGCTGCAAATAGAGCTGCTTCCCATTTAGAGGGAAGTGAGTATTTGCCCTCCCGGGAGTCATCTAAGTCTGATTTAGTGCTGAAGTATGTGCCTGACTTCCCGAGGAAGTTTAGGTTGAGAGATGTGCCCACACCTCCGGCCTCTCCTACTGTTCAAGCTTCAGTTCAAGTTTCTTCTGAGTCATCTGAGGGATCAGCAGAGAGCAGTGATAATGCAGTATCTACTTCACCCACAACTTCAATACCCGAGGAGGATCCCATTGATGAAGAAGAAGGGGGAGAACCCCAAAAAGGGGGGTGTGAAAAGAACTAGAAACCTGGAGGCGTGGTAGAGGAGATTTGTTAGTGAGATTGCATACCACAAGTTCCGAGAGTGGTGGCCCCAGAGGAAATTGATTCTTGAGCAAAAATTCATTGAGAGGGACCTTCTGCCTCACAACCCTAATGTGAAGAGGCAATTCAGAGAGAGACCGGGCTGGGAGTATTTTACAAGCAAAATTTGGGATGCAAACGAGCACTTAGTCAAGGAGTTTTACGCAAATGACGCCCACATAAAAAAGGGCACTAAAGTGACTAAGGTGCGGAATTTGACAGTGAAGTTCATTGGGAAGTCAATTAATGACTACCTAGGCTTTCCTGAGGAAGATGAATCACTATACTTAGAAAAGGTAGCATTGGATGAGGCAGCCGGTCCGTGGTTAGCAGAATACTTGGCACTCCCGGGCACCACCCTAGAATGGTTGACATCAGGGGTTCAAATTTTTAGGAAGACTTTAAATTTCGAGGCAAAGGGGTATGAGACATTTGTATGTAGCAGGCTGGACCCCACAACCCATGAGAACTCTATGCCGGTCTCCCGGGCGATATTTGTGGCTTATATTATGGCAGGGTTCCCAATCAACATCACGAATGATATGGCTAGGGTGATCACAAGGGTGGTCAATGAAGGTGATAGATCATACCCCATCCAAATTTCCTTACAATGTATTTTGAGGACCAGGACGTGGAGAAAAGGAAGTTTGATGTGAAAATAAAACCCAAGATGCCCTTTTCATGGTACAGCCTCAAGGCTAATGACAACCCCAAAGCCAAAGATCGTAAAGGTAAAGCCATTACTTCTACTGACCAGTCTGAAGAGCCAGTAGTAGTAGTCATTTCTTCTCAGCCTCGCACAACTACACCAGATATTTCCCCCGGACCATCTAATTCAACTGCTCCACTTATCCCCTCATCCTCAGCCTACCCATTGATTACCTACAGTTTGAGCCAAACACTTGCCAGTATCAACAATTGGATGTAGACAACTACTTCTAAGCTGTCTGTGCTTTCTAGCTCGGTGGAAGCCCAATCCATACCCCACAGCTATAGGTTCCAGCTTCAGTGGAGGAGACTCTCAAGGAGCTTCTAGACAACCAGAAGAAGCTCTTGGAGAACTAGCAGTTGATTCTGGATGCTATAAGTGCTCATGGAAAGCCACTGAAGGAGCTGACCAAGGAGAAAAAGAAGTTGAGAAAGACTCGAGTCTCAAAGGAGTCTGTGAAAGAGTTGAGGGTAGAAGTGGAAAAGATGAAGGTTTCTGACCATCTCTCATTGGAGCTATTGTTGCATGACCAGCCTCTAGCAGCTCAGACTGAGCCGGCTCCGGAGCAAGATCAGGAGTTGGAGAGGGCACCAAAGAGGAGGAGTGTGATCCCCTAGACGGATGATGCAGTGATTGAGTTGGAGGACCCACAGGGAGGTTCCTCTAGCCAGCCTCAAGTCTCAGAGCAGCCTTAGGTCCTAGAGCAGACACATGTTACAAGGGTCCAGTCACAGGTTCCCGAGCAGTCATAGGACCCAGGCTCATGACCCCATGCAGACGGAGGACCAACATGGAGTTTTCTTTACTCTCTATCTTTTTCTTGAGTTTATTTTTTGCTAGTTAGTATTGAGGATAATGCTAGCTTTCATTTGAGGGGTTAGCCCTATTTTGATGATTTTGGACTGTAATTATGATACTATTTTCCGTTTTATTATGCTTTTTCACTTTTGGTATGTATATAATTTTACTAATTTATTTCACTTTTCATATTTTGCAACCTTAGTTTATATATAAAGTTACTTTCTGATGTATATATTCATTCCCTCTTATGTATATTCGTTTAAATCCCCTATTGTACATATTTAGTTTACCTTCCGCATTTTCTTTCATAGCTTCTTACTTCATCTTAGTAACTTCTTTTTCAGTTCGTAGCTTCTTATTTTGAGTTTTTAGTTCAATAAACCTTTAGTTTTCTTAATGCCACGGTTCTTTCCAAAGGTGGAATTTGTGTGAACAGGGTGGCTCTTCCTGGTGATGGATAGCATGACAACCTTCTTAAGAGTTTGAGTCTGTTTTCTTGTTGTTTTTGTGTAAATAGTAGCTAGTGAGTAATAATGCCTCAAGTAAAACTTCACTTAAGCCTAACACATTTGCCTTTGACCATAATAAATTGGTGTATATAGGATAGTGACATTTGTGTCCTTGAGACTCTTGTGTCGGCTAATAATTATCAAGTGGTTTTTCGGGACCATTTGCGCTTCTCAAATCTTAGCTAAGATTGTTGTGGGCCCCCGACTCTGTCTATTTAGCAATCCTATAGCTTGTGTGGTGAGAATTTGATTTGCAAGTCCAAGCCCCATGCCATTGAGTCTAGAACTTGCCCTGAATGTTTGTCTAGGCGAAATCCTAAGTGTAGTTTGACTTGAGAAGTGATTATAGGCTCTCCTTGATCCGAATAGTATCTTGAAAACATCCATATCCTTTCAATGATAATATCCCTAGTCAACCCCTTTGAACCATAGCCCTTTTTCTTTTAAAACCATAATACAAGCATTTACCCGTTCTAAAAGATCCTCTCTTGCCACCCGATCTTTCCTTGGCACAAGGCAAAAACATAAGTTTGGAGGGAAGGATGAGGAATGCAAAAAAGTGGAAAAAGGTACAAAATGAAGAAAAGCAAAGGCAAAAAAAAAGAAATAAAATCAAAAAGTCAAAAAGAATGAACAATGTAGAAGAAATTAAGGGATTCAATAAAAGTGAAAAGATGAAAGGTGTGGAAAGCTTAGAAAGGAGAAAAAGGTTTGAAATGAATAAGAAAGAGTGACAGTGTCTCTCTCTAACCCCTAAAAAATAAGTAAATGACTCAAAGAGTCAAGAAAATGTATGCCAAAAAGAAGCAAATGAAGTGCTTGAGGGAAGATGAAACCTTCTTAGACCAAATATATCCTACCCTGAACCAAAAGCCTTCATTGTATCCCCACAAAAGCCCTATATGATCTTGAGTTGAGTGAAGCTTAGATTAGTGGTGACTTACATAAGGGGCAAGCTTGTGGTACTTAGAGCCGGACTTGTGACCTTTCTTTGAGAGAGATGAGCGTATTTTCCACAATCCTCGTTCTGAGTGCTACAATCTAAAAGTGAGGTTTTGATTAAGGAAAAGTGAGGAGAATGAGTTTAGGTACCACAATGACCAAAGTAATAGAAAGCGTTTCCTTGATGAGTTGAGCCAACTCTTGATGCTTTTGTGTCCCACTAAAACCATGGTGCTTAAAAGGTTGAATGTTGTTAATGATTCATTTGAATTGAGGGCAATTGTTAGTCCCAATTGATGCTAGATGAGGTCACTTTAGGTCAACTAAATTTTCTTGGTTTTATTCTTAAGGAGGTGTGACTTACTTTGTTTGTTTGAGGACAAGCAAAAACTTAAGTTTGGGAGAGTTGATAACTAGGGATTCTAGTCTATTTTATACTCCTTTTTGCTTGAGTTTTGGATTAAAAATGTATACAAGTAATCCCGAAAGCTTACTTGTTGTGCTTGTTTGTAATGTTTGGTCAAAAAGTGACAAGGAAGTCAAAACTAGGTCAACAAGGAATGAAACCTGCACAAGTGCCAAGAACAAGTCAAAGCACCGCTACAGCAATAAATCCATTACGGCTGCAAAAAACCCACCGCGACCGCAGTGCTTTTATTGCAGTCCGCGGTGGCAATGTTCAGAGAGGATGCAATTTTGGAAGTTCAAGCAATACGATACGCGGTAGATTCTTTGCGACCGTGGTAGCCTCATCGATGCCGCAATCCATTTGTTGCTGTCCGTAGAGAAGGGATTCAAAGAGCTAGGATTTTGGAAGTTTCAAGACACCACGGTCCGCAGTCCATTTGTTGCGGTCCGCAGTGAAGCCATCGAGGCCACGGTCCATTTACTGCGGTCCGCGGTGGCTAGATTCAGAGACCAAAACTTTAAGCCAAAAAGCCTCACCGCGGCCGCGGTTCATTTTCCGCATTCCGCGGTACCTCTGTCAGGGGTATTTTTATCCAGAAAATTTGTCCTTGTATAAAAACTTCTTTTTCAAATTTTTAGGGTATCTTATTTGTAGCTGAGCACGTGAACGACATTTTTAGTTATTTTGAGCAACTGTGTAGCTAGTTTAACATTGAATCTTCAAATCTTAGCTTGTAATTATATTTTATGAGTTATTCTTCATCTCAATATCTGATTTCTTCCATTATTATGAGTAGCTAGACCTATTAGCTAGGGTTGTTGCTCAACCCTAGTGTGGGTATTTGATGGGTCTCTTGTTTTAAGGCTTAGGTGTTTATGGGTGGTTGATATTTGGCCTGATTTGTATTTTCCATGTTGAATTAGTGGTTGCAAACACTAATTTATGCCTTTTTGACTTGGGTTCTTCTTGAGAAAGAGAGTTTGAGTCTAGAAAAATCAGGTCAACTAGGAATTGGGGCATATTCAAGAGATTGATAGCCCCAATTAAAGGGCTAAACCTAGAAATATTAATACGCGACTTGAGCCTATATTGATTGCACAATTTTGACACCCAATTTGTCTTGAGAAAGTCTATTAAGGTAAAGTTACTCAAGCTACCGAGAGGTATAGAGTGACCAGTGTCATGCATTGGCTATATCGCTATCCCAAACATAACAACTTTGCCTTAAGCTTTAGAACCCGTCAAGTATTCACCTAGGGGAAAGTCACTTCCCTAGTGCCTTTTTAACCATTTAGAAAACCCTACAAGCATTTATACTTAGCTTAGTTTGGCATCATTAGTATAAAATTAGAAGTAACAAACAAACAAATATGATTGAAAGTGTAATTAAGAGCACTGCGCACTGCTAGATTAGGTAGAAATCCAACTCCAAACATTGTTGTAGCTCCCTGTGGATTCGATCCCAACCTTCTCGGGTAAAAGCTGCATCGACCGCTCTCGCCACTCTGTAGTGGTGTAGGGTTGGACCCGATCAGCTTCGCCAGCCATGTTGAAGTAGTTGAGGACTCGGGAGGTAGGTACAATCTAATCGAGCAGTCCGAGCTACTCTACCACCTTCAACCCGATTGCATTGGCCGAGCTACCTGGATCTACAAGTACACGTTTAATTTGAATGTTATTGAAGTGAAAAAAATTACCAGGGCATCGTTATGCAGTTGAATCGAGGTCTCAAAATCTTCCTCGCTAAATGCAAGGATGTCTTCATTCATGCGGCCCCGAATTGACCCTTCCGTTGCAGCGAACACTTTTAGCCGTTTGATCACGGGTACTTGGGGGATGTCGGTCCCTCAATGATCATGTGAACGATGTGCTGAGGTTTTCCCGCTTTGTTTCTGTTGTCTGCCTCTCTTTCTTCCTGGGCAGGATTTTCCCTAGTTTCCCGTTGACTTTCTCGGCACGTATCCCCGTTAATATGGGTGCTGATGTCAACATGTTAATCGTCGCGTGAGACCATACCCATGGAGATCGGTTCTGGCGTACTCTCAGGGTTTTGTGGTGATACACCAATACCTGGAATAGCCACGTTATTCTCTCCATGGTCCTCAAGACCATTGTTTTCATATGCATTCACTAAGTTAGACATTTTGACCTGAAATCAAAGATTCTTGGAGAAGAAAAAGCATGAAAGATAACTTGCGTTATGTGGTAAACCGGCAAGAAAATAATCACTATTATTTTTATCCCCACGATGGGCGCCAAACTGTTTATCTTAAAAATGGTAATTACAATTATATTTGATTTTGTGGTTCTAAAAATACGTGATCTATTTTTATGCTAGTTGTTAAGCAACAGATGCGACGTGTGAGAATAGAAAATAAAATAAGAACTTGAAAATAATTTGTTTAAACAAACCGAGCGGCTGAGAATTGGAGCCTCGATCCGGACTATAAGGGGCCTCGAGGTCGAGCTCGATAATGAGTTATGAATGGCCGTGAAGGGCTAACAGTATTGAGAGACTTGATGAAGGCTCTTTATGGTTAATAAAGAGCAATGAATGAAGAACAATAAGTATAACACAATGAATATAAGCAGTAAATGTAAGTAATGAAACCAAGAGAATATGTTTAAGTTAGAGAGCATAGAATGTTCTTGAATTGAATGTTGTGAGTGGTATATAATATGTGTGCAAAAAACTGTAAAGATACCCTTTATATAGGGGAGGGAATTCCAACATAGTACATGTGTATTTATTACAAAGTAAAGTGGCTGGTACATCTACTTAGCAATCTGGTATAGACTGGTACTATTCTTGTAGGTGTTGTCGGTCAGGACCACGTACCTAGGGAACTTCCCATTTATCCATGATAACCGTTGACTCGTGCAGCACCGAGGTCGGGTATAAAGATCCCTCGACGTCGAAAACTCGAGCTGTGCTCCCGAGCCCTCAAGGAAAAGGACATAATGATCGTGAAATCGGGCTTTCCAATTTCGCCTGTATACATTTATATTGATGATATGTTGGTCAAGTCCCTACGAGTAGAGGACCATTTGAAATATTTGTAGGAAACCTATGGCATACAAAGGAAGTACAATATGAAGCTAAACTTGGAGAAGTGTGCATTTGGGGTCGGTTCGGGCAAATTCGTCGGGTTCATGGTATCTAATCGCGGGATAGAGATCAACCCCGACAAAATAAAGGCCATAGAGGACATTACCTTAGTCGACAATGTCAAAGCGGTTCAAAGACTGACCGGGCGTATAGCCGCATTGGGCCGGTTCATCTCGAGGTCATCAGACAAGAGCCATCAGTTTTTCTCACTATTGAAAAGAAGAGACGCCAACAAGCTTTGGAGGAACTCAAGCGTTGAGCCCCCCTTTATTACACACTCTAAAGATACACAAATAGATATACCTCTACTTGGCGGTTGTTGAGGTGGCAGCAAGTGGTGTCTTGGTCCGGGAGGGAGAAGGTATGCAATTTCCTATTTACTATGTTAGTAGAACCTTAGGCGATGCCGAAACAATGTATCCTCGCCTAGAAAAGTTAACGTTCGCCTTGCTAAATGCTTCTAGGAAATTAAAACTGTACTTTCAATACCATCACATATGTGTCGTAACCCCTTACCCGCTGAGGAATATAATTCATAAGCCCGAGCTCTCGGGCCGGCTAGCCAAATGGCCGTGGAGATTAGCGGGTATGGTATCGAGTATTGACCCTGAACTGCCATAAAATCTTAGATTTTTGCTGAATTCGTGGCCGACTTTACGCTGGCCTTAATACCCAAAGTCGAAAAGGAATTACTGCTCACCTCGATGGCTAATGCGGGAATCTGGACCCTGTCACGAATGGTGCCTCAAACGCGAAGAAGTATGGGATCGGTATCATGATAAACTACCTACGAGAAGCATAATTAGACAGTCTATTAGAACTGTAATATTAACCAAAAATGAATCCAAGTATAAAGTCATTATTGCAGGTCTGAAACTAGCTAAGAGCCTTGGGGCCGAGGGGATAGAAGCCAAATATGACTCCCTCCTCATTGTAAATCAAGTCAACGGAATTTTCGAAGTAAAAGAGGAACGGGTGCGGAGGTACTTGGACAAGTTGCGAGTAACACCACCCCAATTCAAGGAATGAACTCTGTAATACGTACCTCGAAGTCAAAACAGTGAGGCCTATGCACTGGCCAACTTGGGTTCATCCATCGACTCTAATGAATTCAACTTGAGTTTAATAATGGAGCTGATGAACTCGGTTGTAGAAGAAGGTCATGCCGAAGTAAACTCGACAAGTTTGACTTGGGATTGGAGAAAGAAATACATTGACCACCTAAAGACAGGGAAATTACCAACGGATCCCAAGGAACTGAGAGCCCTGCGCACCAAAGCTGCCAGTTTTAGCTTAGTCGAATGAGCATTGTTCAGAAGATCTTTATTTTCCCCACTGGCTAGATGCTTAGGTATATGAGATACCGAATACACCACGAGATAAATTCATGAGGGCTCTTGCGGGAACTATTCTGGGGCAGAATCCTTGGTTCAAAAGTTAATCATAGCCCACTACTAGTAGAATGAAATGGAGAAGGATGTGAAAGACTTCGTACTGAAATGCGACAAGTGACAAAGACACACCCCGATGATTCATAAACAAGGAGTGATGCTTCAACCGGTCCAGTCACCATGGCCGTTTATGAAGTAGGGAATGGACATCATCGGTCCCCTACCACGGGCACCCGATAAGGTTCAATACGTACTATTTAGGATCGACTATTTTTCCAAATGGATCGAGGCTCAGGATTTCGAGAACGTCAGGGAGAAAGAAGTCATCGATTTCATCTGGGATCACACAATATGTCGATTTGGGATGCCGTCCACGATCATTTGCGATAGTGAAAAACAGTTCGTCAGCAACAAGGTAAGTAAGTTTTTTGAAGACCACAAGATCAAGAAGATATTGTCACCCTAGTTAGAATGGGCAAGTGGAATTGACGAACAAAACTATACTCCAAAACCAGAAAAAAGATATTGATCGGTTTGAAGGGAAAGTGGAAGAAAATCTTTCTTGAAGTCCTATGGGCATACCGTACAACTTCGAAATCAAGTACCAGGGTGACCGTGTTCTCTCTAGTCTACGGAGCAGAAGCTTTAATACCAGTCGAGGTAGGGAAACCAAGCCTCAAGTTCCAGTATGTGTAGACATGTGATTTTTTGCCTTCCCCAAGATTTTTCATATTTTAGCATGTAAACATTTAATTTAGGCCTAATATAGCTATTTTAATTAATTTTTACTCTTTTACTTTAATTTATTACAAGAAAATAAAAATTACAAAAACAAGTTTCATTAATGTGTTATAGTCATTTTTAATCTTGAAAAATACCAAAAAATAGTTTTGTTTTAACGGTTAGTCTTATTTTTAAATTATTTTACTTAAGTAAGACTAATTAATAAATGAGATCGTATTTTAATCTCATTCGCGGGGAAAGAATAAAACTTGGGCTCGACAACCCATTTTTAGGCCTAATTTTTGGACATAGTCCATAATTACCAAGCCCATAATTCCAAGGCCCATACCCCTAACCTAATTCCTACCCCTATATAATAGTACCTAACACCTAAATATACAATACACGCTAATATCCAACACAAGAGAGAAGCTACGCAACAGCAGCATTCCCAGCAAAAAAGCAACGCCCTCTCTGATTTTCATGAATACAAAAATACAAAGCTTCCTTCTTCATTAAAGAGATTGGCAATAAACACCCCAAAACAACCAAAAATCTCCATTAGAACTACTCTAAATCTAGCCTGAAACAACCACCAAAAAACTCTTCTAAACACCAGCAAAATCCAGCACCTTTTTAGCTGCAAAAAAACACAAAAATCAGCCTCCAAAACAGACCCATAACAGCCCAAAAACGAGCTGGAAATCCACCCTTGAACCAGCCCTCTTCTTAGTCCAAAAAATGACTTTGAAACAGCCTCGAACAACCTCCCAAAACGCAGCAAAAGACCAGCTGCGAACAGCCCCAAAACCCAGCTCGAAACAGCCCCCAAAAGTCCCAAATTTCAGCCACAAATGACCTGAAAATCCCAGCCAAAACCCAGTTCCAAAAGACCTCAAAACAATCCCAAAACTAACCTCAAAAGCCAGTTTGAATCACTGTTGATTCTCTCTTCAGTCGAGGAGATATAGCTATAATCGTTGTGAGGTTGCCGCTCGGGTTTCGATCTCAGATCAAGGTTATGTTCTCTGTTTCGTTGTTTAAATCCGTTCGCTCACGAACTTTTGAGGTCCATATCTTGTCCTCTTTCTGATTAATGAGTTTTTGTGCCTCTCTTAGTTAAATAAAATAATGAAACTCATATTGGTTACTTCAATGTTTGTTTTATTATAATTTCTTTTGACAATAGTGTTTTTGTAACTTGATCTTGTTATAAATATATTATATTATGGATGTTCATTTACTACTCCGTTGTAAATAATCTTCCTGAAGAAGCTTATCCATATGGGACTCCACTGTAAATATGTTTATCCATTTAGTACTCTATTGGAAATAAGCTTCCTGAAGAAGCTTATCACTTCGGTACCCGGTTATGGATAAACATTAACCTAATAGAAGATTATCCATACCGGGTATAATAAGCTTATCCATTCAGTACTCCGTTATGGATAAATATTGCTCTCAGTAGAAGATTATCCATATCTGGTATGGTAGCAGCTTACACAGCAGCTTGCAGTAGCAGCTTACACAGCAGCTTGCACAACAGCTTCCTTTCTTCTATAAATAGAAGAGGTTTCAGTTCATTATGTACATCAGTTTGAATTCGAATAATATATCAGTTTCTCTCTATACTTGTCTTTACTTTACAATCTTTATTTAATAACACGTTATCAGCACGAGACTCTGCCATCTCGAGCAAATATTTTGAAAGTATCTGAGGTAAGAACTTTCTTTTCCTAAATAATGTCAACTCTTTCTAAACTTGAATTTGTAGCCCTGGATATATAGGGCAAAAGCTACATGTCTTGGGTGCTTGATGCTGAAATGCATCTTGATGCGATGGGTCTGACAGACACCATCAAGGACAAAAATCAGGCATCAAACCAAGATCGTGCCAAAGCAATGATATTCCTATGCCATCACCTTGGTGAGGGCCTAAAAATGGAATATCTTACTGTTAAAGATCCAGTCATACTATGGAATAATTTGAAAGATAGATATGACCACCTGAAGATGGTCGTTCTTCCACAGGCACGATATGATTGGACTCATCTAAGGTTACAAGATTTTAAATCTATCAGTGAGTATAATTCTGCTATGTTTAGAATTATTTCCCAATTGAAGTTATGTGGTGATAATATTACTGATCATGATATGTTGGAGAAAACTTTCATCACTTTTCATGCATCGAATATGCTCCTGCAGCAGCAATATCGAGAAATGGGATTTAAAAAGTATTCTGAACTTATCTCACATCTTCTTATAGCCGAGCAACATAATGAGCTATTAGTGAAAAATCATGAAAGCCGACCTACTGGTTCTTGTCCATTCCTTGAAGTGAATGAGACGAACTTCCACCAGGCTAAACGTGGAAAAGGTCGTGGCCCCAGTCGTGGTCATGGTCTTGGTCTGGAAAGAAACTCTAATCATGGTAATAATAATGCACCAAATAACACTCCTCACCACCAGTAGTGGAAAAGGAAGGAACAAAAGCATGAAGCGGTGCAAGCACCAAATGCAGAAAATGCATGCTATAGATGTGGAGAAAAAGGGCACTGGCCACGTACATGTCGTACGCCAAAGCACCTGGTTGAGCTTTATCAAGCCTCGCTAAAGAAGACAGAGAAAAATGTTGAAGCAAATTTTATTTCTGAAGATAATTTAGACTTCATGCATTTGGATGTAACTGATTACCTTGCACTCCCAGAAGGAGAAACAAGTCATGTAATCGGTGGTGAATCTGTAGAAATGTAAATATTTTAATTTTTGTTATTTGTAATAGATAGTATGGTTATGTAATTGTTGTACATAAAGAAAAATTATGATTTGATAATGATGTTTACTATAATATATCTTGTTTATGTCATTTTGAAGAATATGGATAACATTATTAGATCAACTTAAACTCTAGCAGAGTTTGCAAGAAATATACAACCACAAGAAGTGGTTATATTTCGTATATCTCATTGTAATTATATTTTGTTAACTACCAGAAGTGGTATATGCCTATGATCACCAGAAGTGATAATTTAGGCTTTCTATGGTTACAATTGAAGATAAGCTACATAAATATTCTCTATATTAAATGCACGCCTCGATTTGCTCCTGAAGTAGTAAATATTTTAAAAGAGGTTGAGGCATCACAATTTGATGTGATTAATGCGCATTCAGATAATTATGTTCGATTTCCTGAAGGATGAGAACTTTTGATAATATTAATCCATTCCCTGAAGTGAATGTGACAATACTAATAAGTCGGGTAAATATGAACGCGCTCTTGATGTGAATACATTACAATTCACCTCCAGAAGAGTTAATATAATTGAGAGAATATATACTCAATATTTTGTATTTTAAATTTGCTCCTGAAGAAGTAACACAATTGAAATTGCCTCCTGAAGTGGAAAAATATTATGAAGAGGAGTTTTCGTGTGCTTAAACAATTGTTTTAACATTGTTTATTTGATTGTGATTTTCTCTCATGACACCAGCAGTGTCTGAGCAATATTTGATAGTACAAAATGTATCAACAACTCCTGAAGAGCTAAATGTTTGCCTAAAGAATACATGACACCAGTAGTGCCAGATAAATATTAGATTGTGGATAATAAATGAAGGCTCTCGAAGAGCTTATATACAAATATGTCATTCATATTATATGATTATGGTCAAAACATATGTTGTAGTAAACCTGAAGTTTACTAATACAAATGGCTATCATATTGAGACTACAAATGATTGGAAGATTGATAATCTTCATGTTTTCACAATCATAGGGGTAAAATAATATGTATGTGAGAAGCTACCCGCCTTATTCTTTAATTTGTGCTATATCATGTATCACAGTAAACCAGAAGTTTACTAAAGCAAAAGTTTATGCCATAGTAAACCAGAAGTTTACTAAGAGATAACACATGACATGATAAACTTGAAGTTTTCATTTGCCATTTTTAAATGAGCTATTTGAGAATTCAGATAAGCATATACTAAAGAACTAGAAGATTCTTCAGGAATTCTCATGTGTTGCTTGTTCTCATAATGAATTGATTATACCAGCTAAAGTTGGGACTAAGACCCCTGATTCTGAAATATATAAAAGGTGAATATGGGCCCGTTCACCTATCATGTGAACCACTTATAGGTGCATATATGAGATGGTTACATGTGTAATTATTGTCAACCTGCAGTTTGGCATTTGGAATTGCTTTTCTCGATTAAGAGCATAATTTTCAGATTATGAAATCAAGACAGTTCATCTTGATAATGCTGGTTTATATCTAAGCTGGTTTAGCATTGAATACCTCCTATTAATGGCTAAACCATTGCTTATAAGAACAAAGCTTCATGTGTTGGTCTAATATTTTCTAAATTGCATATAGCAACACTTGTATGCATCAGATCAACAATATATGATAAGTCCTCCCTTCACAATTGGTTTAGGATCAGAAACCAAATATTTTTACTATCTTTTGTTGCGTGGTATATGATTAATTTCTCTACCATAATACACAAAGATATGTTTCCCAAAGATGATTGGGGATATATGTTAGTTTTTCTAACATTTGGGGGATGGAATAAACAGTTGAAAAATATGCTATATGAATCGAATTATCATGATCCTCACTTAGAAGATAATTCAAGTCGAATGCCAGAAGCATTTGCTGATCCAAAATTAAATATCATATTTCAGCTGCAAATGCTCCTATTAAAATTAAAGTCCCTAAAGGATAAAGTTTATTGTACGCATGAAGAGTGGTAGACCAATCGGTATCAAAGGTAACAATCCTTGAAAAATAGTAGGATCTAATGATCAAAATGAGGAGGAAATAAGCTCTAGAAGAGCCCACGACATAACATTTCATGAAACTCCCGAAAAAGTTCAGGTACCTGAAAATAAAGAAAGTGATGAGATCTCCACAAGTTATGTCGCTTCGGAACTGACACAAAATGATCGTCGACGATATATTTAATACAATATAGTGCACAATATTGTAAAAGATTGTGAGGATCGGACTAGCAGTCCAGACACTTGAAGATGTCATACCATTTAGATACAAGTCTTAACCTATATGACTTATTTGGCTAAATCTATATGAAGATCCTTGAAGGATTGAAAATGCCCGAAGCATATAATTCAAAGTCTTGAGAAATGTACTCGATCAAATTATAAAGATCTTTGTACGGTTTAAAGCAATCTGTGCGCGTGTGGTATAATCGCCTCAGTAAATATTTGCTGAAAGAAAGTTACATAAATTATGTTATTTGTCCATGTATTTTTATAAAGAAAATGTCATCAAAATTTGTTACACTTGCTATTTATGTTGGTGACATATATCTCAGTGCAATTGGTGCACTAATGTATCTTGCTAATGCTACAAGGCCTGACATAGCATTTTCTGTTAATTTACTAGCAAGATATAGTTCTTCTCCTACACGGAGACATTGGAACGGGATTAAGCATATATTGCGATATTTAAAGGGAACTCTTGATATGGGTTTGTTTTATGCTAACAAAGATAGTGCAGACCTTGTTGGTTATGCAGATGCAGGTTATTTATCTGATCCCCATAAAGCTCGATCTCAAACCGGCTACGTATTTACATATGGAGGTACTATCATATCATGGCGCTCCACAAAGCAATCTATTGTTGCTACTTCTTCAAATCACGCTGAGATAATAGCTATTCATGAAGCAAGTAGGGAATGCGTATGGTTGAGATCAATAATTCATTTTATTCGAGAAAAATGTGGTTTGAAATGTGAGAAAAGACCCACAATTTTATACGAAGACAATGCTGCATGCATAGCCCAATTGAAGGGAGGATTTATAAAAGGAGATAGAACGAAGCACATTTCACCAAAATTATTCTACACACACGATCTTCAGAAAAGTGGTGACATTGATGTGCAACAAATCCGTTCAAGTGATAATCCAGCAGATTTATTCACTAAATCTTTGCCAACTTCAACTTTTGAGAAGATGGTATACAAGATTGGAATGCGGAGACTCAAATATTTGAAACAAGGTTTTCATCAGGGGGAGTAAAATACGCAATGCACTCTTTTTCCCTTACTAAGGTTTTTTCCCATGGGGTTTTCCTTATAAGGTTTTTAATGAGGCACCTAACAATGCGTATTACTAAATATGTGTACTCTTTTTCCTTCACTAGAATTTTTTTCCCACGTAGTTTTTCCTAGTGAGGTTTTAATGTGACACATTATCTTTTAATGAACATCCAAGGGGGAGTGTTATAAATATATTATATTATGGATGTTCATTTAGTACTCCACTGTAAATAATCTTCCTGAAGAAGCTTATCCATATGGGACTCCACCGTAAATATGTTTATCCATTTAGTACTCTATTGGAAATAAGCTTCCTGAAGAAGCTTATCACTTCGGTACCCGGTTATGGATAAACATTACCCTAGGTAGAAAATTATCCATACCGGGTATAATAAGCTTATCCATTCAGTACTTCGTTATGGATAAATATTGCTCTCAGTAGAAGATTATCCATATCTGGTATAGTAGCAGCTTACACAGCAGCTTGCAGTAGCAGCTTACACAGCAGCTTGCAGTAGCAGCTTACACAAAAACTTCCTTTCTTCTATAAATAGAAGAGATTTCAGTTCATTATGTATATCAGTTTGAATTCGAATAATATATCAGTTTCTCTCTATACTTGTCTTTACTTTACAGTCTTTATTTTATAACAGATCTAGCCTTGATTCTTTTTTTCTCTTTTTCGTTAGTTCTGTTTTCTCTATTATTTGTCATTTTATTTTATTGTTTAAACGTGTTGTTAATTGGGTATATGATTTCAAGTGTCACCAAGTTTTGAAATTGAAAATAGGATTTCCACATTTTAAGCTTATTAGAAGCAATAATGTATTCAAGTTGGCCATGAGATTTAGGCTTGGTTTAATAAAAAGAAGAAGTCATAGGAAAGATTGAATAATGGAATGGTACTAGTAGTAACTTTAAGAGTAAATTTGGACTTTAAGTGTTGGGTTCTATTTGATGTTACTTTGTAATTTGGCAACAGAACGACTCAAGTTGTTCTCTAGCCATCATTGTATATGATGTGTGGACTTTAAGAAGTTATTGGGACAAATAATAAAAGTTTGCCAGACCCGTCATAATTTAATTCATAAACTAACACATCTTTCCATAATTAATCCACCTTGCTCCTTTCACAATAAATTCCATAATTCTAGATTTGAACAAATAATTGCAAACCTTAGGAAAATAATTCTCTTGAATATTCGTAGTTTGCTTTAGGGTTGATTTAGACTAGTATGGTGATTATATATACGTTCGCGTAACATAATTGCGAATTTAATTCTAAAAAGTAACTCGAGGGATGCTTTCGCTCAACTTCAACCAAGATTTTCTTAATAAAATAAACAAAGCGTTATTAATTGTGGACACGTTTGCGTGACATGATTTTTGACGCGCCAAAAGAAAAGAGTATAGGTACGCGTAACTCAATTCTTTAATTACGAATAAATCAAGTGATTAAAAGCGGTAAAATGACAAATGCACATAGATCCTAACAATGAGTAGTTAAACAATTTAAGCCAAGTAATAATCACTAAGCGACCGTGCTAGAACCACGGAACCCGGAAATGCCTAACACCTTCTCCCGGGTTAACAGAATTCCTTATCTAGAATTTCTGGTTCGCAGACTTCAAAAAGGAAAGTCAAAATTTCCTCGATTTGAGATTTAAAATAAACCGGTGACTTGGGACACCATAAATTATTCGAAGTGACGACTCTGATTAAATTAAATAATTCCATTTCGATTTATGTCACTTCAATTGGAAAAACTCCTTTATATCCCCTCACGGTAGTAAAAAGGAGGTGTGGCAGCTCTGGCGACTCAGATGAGGACAAGAACCCAAAACTTCTGGTTCAGGGTTCAAGAATTCGAGCTTGTTAATGCGATTTTTATTTGGCTTTATTGTTGATATTACTGTATTTTCTGGACTTACTGTGCTAATTGTCATTTACCGCTTTGATATTACTTGTAATGCATCTAAATGTCTTCTTACGCCACCCCTCTGAGTCTTCTGAAAATGGTTCACATGTTCGCGTGGCCCGCTGTTTCTATAGAAATTATACCAAATAGATCGAGGCTGGGCCGGCAACAAGGTCGGGTAGACTTTAGTGCTCCCGTTACATTGCCCCTCTTTGGCCCCAATTGTCCGCTCGGGTAGCCCAGGTCTAGACCATAAACCCTAGGTTTTAAACCTAGAATAACGCAACCTCATGTCGGATCTCTAGTAGGAACGATTATTTGCATCACGTGCATTTGACTTTGGGGACTCAACACAGAGGTTAGGTCCGTCTAGGACAGGTGTACCCAAAATAAAGACCATCCTGATGCATCTTACGTGCTATGTGATATTTATTTATTTCGGCTTGCATGTTGACCAGTTAGGAAAAGGGAATAAAGAAAAAAAACAAGAGTGAGGTAGGAGAGAGAATTTACCCGGTTTTTATAAATCTCGGTATTTGCAAATATCCCGAAACTTTGCCGAATTTTGAAAAAAAAGAGAAAAAGAAAAGAGGAAAATGTATTTCAAAAGAGTGAGTCAAATATCACGTTTTTGTATCAAAACTGACCGAACTATGCGGGTCTGATTCTCACCAGATTTGAGATACGTAGGCAAACTTCATCGGTTCCGGGCCCAATTTTTTAAAAAAATCCAAAAAAAATATTTTCTTTTAATTCTTCCTTAGAAGCATTTCCTTAGAAAATTCAAAAAAAATAATAAATTTTTAAACTCAAAAAAAAAATAGTTTCCTTCTTTCTCAAGTCTTTCATACGAAAAAAGAAATAGAAAGAAAAATCAATAAAGGATTCAAAATCCAAAATACGGGTTCCTTCATTTTGAAGTATTTTTCCCCAAAAAAAACAGAAACAAAGATTCAAAAAAAAATTCTTTTCTTCTTTAGAAGTCTTTCCTTTGTAAATGTTCATAAAAAAATTGAGAAAATAAAAGTCCAAAAATATTTTTGCTTTTCTTTAAAAGTACACTTAGAAATGCGAGATGTTTTCTTAACAGTCCTTCTTTCGAAAATTCACAAGTCAAAACAAAAATCCAAAAAAAGGAATATTCTTTTCTCTCTTTCAAAGTCTTTCTTTCGTAAAAGTTTAAAAAAAAATAATTTCGAAAAAATTGAAGTCCAAAATATTTTCGCTTTTCTTTATAAGTGCTTTTGTAAATAAATAAAAACTCAGAAATCCAAAGCATTTTTTATTGAAAGTCCCTCTTTCGAAAATTCAGAGGCAACATCTAAAATCCAAAAAATATTTTCATTCTTCTTTAGAAAAAGATAAAACAATTGAAAATTCAAACAAAAAATATTTTTCTTTTACTTTTGAAAATTCCAATTAAAAGAAAAGGAATTTTTAGAAGTCTCTTTTTTTCAAAAATAAAAGAAAAATCCAATAAATATTTCATTTATTCCTTTAAAGCATTTTTTTTAGAAAACTCCAAAAGAAATAAAGAAAATCATCCAAAAAAATCAAAAATCAAAAATGTTTTTTTTCCCTTAAAGCTTTCATGATCTTAGTTTTATAAAAAGTAAAAAAAAGAGTTAGTTTATTTACTCTATTTTTCGATCTTCCCAAACTACGCAAGATTTGATTCATGCGGCGTCATGATACGTAGGCAATTCCCATCAGATTCGATCACAGCCATAAATAAATTGAGTGAAAAATAAAAAAAGAATAAAATTTTGAGTGAAAAAGAAAGAAAAAGTGAAAAAGAGAGCGACAAAAAATAAAAGAGTGAAAAACCAAAAAAAAAAAGAAAAAGAAAAAGAAAAGAGAGTGCCAAAAAATAAAAAAGCGGCAAAAATGAAATGGAAAAAATCAAGAGTAATTAAAGAGAGGCAGAAATGAAGAAAAGAGGTACAGAGTGTAAAGATCTAGTTAAGGCCGGGATGAAACATGCAATTGTTCAGACAGACGGTAGAAGCGCTTAACTGTTAGGTGCATTGCATCCCAACGCGCGATTTCCTATATGTTAATTGTTTCAAAACTAACAAGGTTGTTGGATGTGCAAAAAACTAGGTTTTGGTGGTTGGTTTTACTGGTAGTCTAGCCTCCCCTCCTTAACAAGATCCAAAGGCACAGATGTCCTCCGCAAGCAATCTACCAATCATCGGTCCTGAGGATAGCCCGACATCGGTTATTCTGCGGCTAAAATCAGCAGCTGCTGAAGAGAATAAGATGTTGCGTCTCCGCATATTGGAAATGTGGGACGCTGCAATCCCTGGGCTCCCTGAGTTGATCCCCAGGTCAGGTGATGTTACCAACGCCCCTGTGCCCAACCCGCTCATTCCATGTGGGCACCCTCCAATGCTGTCCAATGTTCCTGGCATTCCTTCTATGGTTCGCCCCCAAGCGCCAGTTTTCCCGGTGTCCACAACGTCAGTCAAAAATAACATATGTGGCCTCGTACCCCTTCACTCAACCTACGCAATATGATCTCTCGGGGGAGCGAGAAAAGGTTATTTAAAAATCTCGAGCAAGAGGAAATGACTCGGAAGATGAAGATCCTGGAACAAAGCCTGAAAAACATGCAAGGTCTGAGTGGCCAAAAAAGTATCTCATACTCTGACCTTTGTATGTTTCCCCATGTCCACTTGCCAGTTGGCTTCAAGATGCCAAAATTTGAAGAGTACGACGGGCATGGAGACCCGGTCGCTTACCTGAAATGATATTGTAACCAGTTGAGAGGCATTGATGGAAAAGAGGAGCTACTAATGGCCTATTTTGGGGAAAGCCTCACCAAAATTGCTTCTGAGTGGTATACAGATCAAGAAATTACTTATTGGCGTGTATGGGATGATATGGCTCGCGATTTTGTCCGCCAGTTCCAATATAATGTGGACATCGCTCCCGAAAGAAACTCCTTGTCCAATTTGAAAAAGAAAATCGTGGAAAGCTTCCGCGAATATGCTGTCAAATGGCGTGAGCAAGATACCAGGGTAAAGCCTTCAATGGACGAAACTAAAATGGTCGCGGTTTTTTTGCAAGCCCAAGAGGCTGACTACTTCTAGAACATGATTTCTGTTATGGGTAAGCCATTCGCTGAGGCTATCAAAATTGGGGAAATAGTTGAAAAAATGGGCCGAATCTTGAGTCATGCTACTTTTAAAACCACATCACTAGATGTTCAAAATGGTTCGGAGGGTTTGATGAACATAAATGGGAGTTAGGAGGGAGCCATGATGGTTTCAAGCTCGAGGGGGGCCCGCAGGTCATTCAGCAAGTCATATGTGCCTCTTATGGTCCCACCACACTATTATCCCCTTCAAGGTGATGCTTATGTCGTGGCACCGCGTCACTATGCGGGGATGAGCACGCAATCTTACACGCAACCATAACATCATATACAAAACCGAGCTCTGCCTCCCAAAAATGCCCATCCTTACCAAGCTCAATATAATTCTCAATCTGTGATGACCCGGCCAGTTGTCTCATGAGTTACCGCTCCGTTTCCCCAATTTCAGCTTCTTTATGCTTCGTTATCCGTGTTTTATGTGACCGGGTTGATTAGTTTGAGTTCGGAGAGGATTTGGCAAGAAATGAGACATTTAGTCTCTTTTGAGAAGGTTTAAGTTGGAAAAGCCCACCAGATGTTGACTTATGTGTTAGAGGGCTTGGATGTGAGTTTCGATGGTTTGGTTAGCTTGGGGGGTGGATTTATGACTTAGGAGCGTGATCAGAATGAGTTTTGGAGGTTCGGAGTAGAATTAAGCTTGAATTGGCGAAGTGTTTATTTTGGCGATCTCCAGTTGTTAGGAGAGATTTTGATATAAGGGTCGGAATGGATTTCCGAGAGTTTTAATAGCTTCTTTGTGTCATTTTTGATGTGTGTGCAAAATTTCAGGTCATTCGGACGTGGTTTGGTTGGGTTTTTGATCAAAAGCGTATTTCGGAAGATCATAGAAACTTAGGCTTAAATCCCATGTGCTTTGAGTGATTTGGTGTTGTTTGAGGTGTTTTGATGATTGGATCAAGTTTGAATAAGGTTTTAGGATGTGTTAGTGCCTTTGATTGAGGTCCCAGGGGCCTCGGGTGAGTTTCGGGTGGTCAATCAGACCATTTTGGAGTTTAGAAAATTGCAGAAAATCATTTCCAGCAGTTGCACACATTTTGGTTTCCGCGTTCGCGGGAAGACCCTCGCGTTCGCGAAGAGTCTGTTGAGGGAGGTGAAGGTTTAGCCTTCGCGTTTGCGAGGCAGGTGTCGTGTTCGTGAAGGGGTTGCGAGGTTGTGCAACGTGTTCACGAGAAGGTGTTCGCGAGCGCGTATAAGGAATTGAGTCAGATGGGCCCAAGGTAATTTGTTCATCGCGTTTGCGTAAGGTTGTACGCATTCGTGAAGGTGTAGGAGGCAGAAGCATCGCATTCATGATGGGTGTTACGCGTTCACGTAGAGGAAAATCTGGTCAACACGAGTTTGTGCTTCACGAACGCGTGGGTTTGACCGCGTTCGCGAAGAAGGAAAGTCAGGCCTGGGCAGAATGTTTTTAAGTCGTCTTGTCCGCGATTTTGGATCTACTTTCACCCATAGCTACTCATTTTTGGAGGTTCTTGAAGGAGATTAAAGAGGGATTCAAGGGAAATTGATTTGAGATAAGAATTTCGGACCTAAAACTCGATTCTATTGTGAAATCCACCTAGAAAATTATGGAAACTTAAGCTAAAAATGGAAAAACTAGGGCTTGGAATTTTGGACTTTTGATTGGGGATTTGGAGGACCATTAAGGGTCGGATTTTAGAACTTTTGGTATGTACGAACTCATGGAGAGATAAGGAACCCGTTGATGTGAAAATTTTTGAGTTTCGAGAAGTGGGCCCGGGACTCGGGTTTTGCTAATTTCGGGATTTTTGGTATTTTTCGATTGGTTTTGCTTGGGATTTGTTCCCTTAGCATATTGTGATGTATTCGTCCTGATTTTAGATAGATTTGACGCGAGTGGAGGCGGATTTGAGGGGCAAAGGCATCACGAGCTAGAGTTTTAACCGGCTCGAGGTGAGTAATGATTGTAAATGATGCTCTGAGGGTTTGAAACCCCAGATTGCACATCGTGGTGCTATATTGAGGTGAGACACACGCTTGAAGACGAGCATGGGGCCGTTCACTATTGGGGATCGTGACTTGGTCTGTCCCGATTAATGATTTTACCGCGTATTTGACTGAACCTTATTTGTTATCATCATGATTTGGGCTGATTGCCATATTTGGGCTTCGTGCCAACTATTTGAACCCTTTGGGGATTTTATCACTATTTCCTTACTGTTTTGACTTATTATTTGAACTCAGTCATGCTATTTTCCACTATTTACTACTCAGCCATTTTTGCTCAGTTTTGAGACATAAACGATATTTCAAATGATGTTTTGGGCTGAGAAATACTATTTTTACTAATGTCCGAGGGGCTTGTGATGATTTTTGGATTGAGTACGATCGAGGGCCAGATGTGAGGATACACTGATACTGATAGAGGCCGAGGGCCAGAGATACATATATACGCCACGAGGTGGCTTGATTGATATGAGGCCGAGGGCCTAGATTTGATGCCACAAGATGGCTTGATATTGCACTTGGGCCGTAAGGGGCCCCTCTCGGAGTCTGTACACGCCTAGTGATCACGAGTACCCAATGTGATGTGAGATTGTTGCCCGGGAGGCGGATTGTGGTTACTGTGCCCGAGGGGCAAACTTCTATTTTTTACTTACCTGTCAATTACTTGCTTTATTTGTTGAATTCTTACTTTCCTCTTCACTGTCTTATTGCTTAAGTGATTCTTTTGCTACTTCATTATAGAATGACTTGTGCCTTACGTGTTTTCTTACCTTCAGTCATTATTTATATTTATTACTCACTGGGTCGGTGTACTCACATTACTCCATGCACCATGTGTGAAGATTCAGGCGTCACTGGTTCCGCTCCTGAGTGTTGATTCCTCCAATTTTAGGCGGTATTCGGAGACTACGAAGTAGTTGTTGGCGTCTACAGCCCTGTGTCTCTATTATCTTATCATCTTTATTTCCGTCAAACACTTGTACTAAATATTGGATTTAGAAAACTTGTATTATGGCCTATAGATGCTCGTGACTTGTGACACCCCACTTAGGGTTGTGTCGGGTTGGATATTCTGCACCTTTTTTGACATTTTTCGCTGTTTAGAATCATTTAATCACGCTTATATTGTTTTTAATGTTGATTAACTGCTTAAAATGAGAATTTGGTTCAATTAGCTGGCCTTGTTTTCACTAGAGGCGCCATCACGTCCGGGTTCAGGGTTAGGGTCGTGACAAGTTGGTATTAGAGCCTAGGTTACATAGGTCTCACGAGTCATGAGCAGGTTTTGTAGAGTCTCGCAGATCGGTACAAAGACGTCTGTATTTATCCTCGAGAGGCTGCAAAACCTTTAGGAAAAACTTCATATTCTTGAAATTCTTGTCGTGCGAACTTGTTGGCCCGAGTACTAAACTTCTATTATTCTATTCTCTCACAGTGGTGAGGATACAAGCTACCGGACGAGGTGGAAGACCACTAGTGCCACCAGTTGAGGCCACCAGAGGCCGTGGACGTGGTCGTGGTCGTTGTAGAGGCAGAGCAGCGAGGGAAGCACCTGTAGATCCACCAGCTGCCCTAGCTCAGGATCAAGCTCCAGCTATGGATGCTCCAGCAACACCAGTTCAGGCACCAGCTATGCCCATCGTGATTCTGGGTATTCAGGAGGTCATGGCACAGATCTTATCAGTTTGCACTAGCCTGGCTCAAGCAGTTTCAGCCATTACAGCCGCAGCTACTTCACAGGCCGGGGTAGGCAATCAGACTCCCGCTGCTTGCACACCTGAGTAGGTAGTGCAGGGACTTCAGACGTCGGGGGCACCTCTAGCCTAGCCGGTTGAACTAGCTCAGGAGTTTGTTGTGCCAGTTATGTCGGATGATGAGAAGCGTCGACTTGAGAGGTTTGGTAGACTCCAACCTCCGACATTCAGCGGAGCAGAGGGCGAGGATGCCCAGGGTTTCTTGGATAAGTGCTAGCAAATGCTCCGTACAATAGGGATTCTTGAGTCTAGTGGTGTGGAATTTACCACCTTTCAGTTTTCTGGGGCTGCCTTCACTTGGTGGGAGGCGTGTGAGAGGCATAGGCCTATTGGTGCAGCGCCCCTTACTTGGCAGCATTTCTCCATTCTCTTCCTAAAGAAGTATATACCGCAATCCCGCAGAGAGGAGCTGCGTAGACAGTTTGAGTGGTTGTGACAGGGGGATATGACTGTGTCACAGTATGAGTCGAGGTTTTCTGAGTTGGCTCGTCATGCCATCTAGATGGTTCCGACCGATAGAGAGAGGATTAGGAGATTTGTTGATGGTATTACTTATCATATCCGTATTCTTATGACCAGAGAGAGAGTGATGGGTGCTACCTTCGAGAAGGTTGTTGATAAAGAGCGAGAGGAGAGGGAGGCCAAGAGGCCTCGAGGATTTGGCAGCTATAGTGGTGCTCCTTCGAGGAGCCAGTTTCAGCACAGCAGAGGCTGTTCATTCAAGCCTACTCAGTCAGCTCGCCCAGGTTATCGTAGGGCATCTTTGGGTCATGGTTATCATGGATCTCAGTAGGTCCAATCATCACTCAGCGACCTTCCATCCCAGAGTTCATCTCATGCTCCACGGTTCAGGGTTCTTCTATGCCGAGTGCATCTGCTAGCCACTCCGGTGCGAGGGATTCCCTTCATTCCCCTTCTCCAGCACTTGGGAGTTGTTATGAGTATGGTGAGATGGGCTACATGTGGAGATAGTATCCTCGTTGGGTTGCTATTTCGTCCCAGCAGAGGGGCCAGTCATCGGCTTCAGTTCCAGTCTCTTCATCACCACCCGCTCAGCCAGCTAGGGGTGGAGGTTAGTCAGCCAGGGGTCGCCCCAGAGGGGGAGGTCGGTCAGGCGGTGGTCAGGCTCATTTCTTTGCTATCCTAGGCAGACCAGATGCTATCGCCTCGGATGTTGTCATTACAGGTATCGTTTCAGTCTGCCATAGAGATGCTTCTGTATTATTTGGTCTCGGTTCCACCTTTTCTTATGTGTCATCATACTTTGCTCGTTACTTGGGTATGCCCCGTGAGTTTCTTCCTTTATCTGTTCATGTATCTACCCCGGTGGGTGATACTATTATTGTAGACCGTGTGTACCGGCCATGTGTAGTGACTATTGGGGGTCTGGAGACACGAGTGGATCTGTTATTACTGAGTATGGTGGATTCGATGTCATTTTGGGCATGGATTGGTTATCTTTGTGTCGTGCTATTCTGGACTATCATGCTAAGACAGTCACATTGGCTATGCCGAGTGTGCCACAGATCGAGTGGTGAGGTGTGACTGATTATGTTCCTAGTAGAGTGATTTCTTTCTTGAAGGCCCAACGTATGGTTGGGAAGGGTTGTCTTTCATATCTAGCATTTGTGAGGGATGTCGGAGCTGAGACTCCTAGTATTGATTCTATTCCAGTTGTGAGGGATTTTCCCGATGTCTTTCCTGCAGACCTGCCAAGCATGCCACCGGATAGGGAAATTGATTTTGGTATTGACCTGGTGCCAGGCACTCAACCCATTTCTATTCCGCCGTGTCGTATGGCACCAGCGGAGTTGAAAGAATTGAAGGAGCAGCTTCGGGAACTCCTAAATAAGGGGTTCATTCGGCCTAGTGTGTCACATTGGGGTACGCCGGTTCTGTTTGTGAAGAAGAAGGATGGCACAATAAGAATGTGTATTGATTATAGGCAATTGAACAAGGTAACAATTAAGGTGAAATATCCTTTGCCTCGCATTGATGATTTATTCGACCAGCTTCAGGTAGCGAGGGTGTTCACCAAAATTGATCTCCGTTCGGGTTATCACCAGTTGAAGATCAGGGATTCAGATATTTTTAAGATGGCTTTCAGGACCCAGTATGGTCATTATGAGTTCTTGGTGATGTCTTTTGGGCTGACCAATGCCTCAGCAGCGTTCATGCATTTGATGAACAGCGTGTTCCGGCCTTATCTCGATTCGTTTGTCATAGTCTTAATTGATGATATTGTGGTATACTCGCGTAGTTAGGAGGAGCACGCAGAGCATTTGAGAGTCGTGTTGTAGAGATTACAAGAGGAGAAGCTTTATGCAAAATTCTCCAAGTGTGTGTTTTGGCTTAGTTTAGTGGCTTTATTGGGGCACGTGGTGTCCAGCGAGGGTATTCAGGTCGACCAAAGAAGGTAGAGGCGGTTCAAAGTTGGCCCAGACTGTCCTCAGCCACAACGATTCGCGGCTTTCTTAGTTTGGCAGGCTATTATCACCAGTTTGTTCAGGGATTCTCATCTATATTGAGGTGCACATCGTGGTGTTATATTGAGGTGAGACACATGCTTGATGACGAGCGTGGGGTCGTGAACTATTGGGGATCGTGACTTGGTCCGTCCCGATTGATGATTTTACCGCGTATTGACTGAACCTTATTTGTTATCATCATGATTTGGGCTGATTGCCATATTTGGGCTTCATGCCAACTATTTGAACCCTTTGGGTATTTTTATCACTATTTCCTCACTGTTTTGACTTATTATTTGAACTCAGTCATGCTATATTCCACTATTTTACTACTCAGCCATTTTTACTCAATTTTGAGACTTAAATGATATTTCAAATGATGTTTTGGGCTGAGAAATACTGTTTTTACTAATACCCGAGGGGCTTGTGGTGATTTTTGGACTGAGTACGACCAAGGGCCAGATGTGAGGATACACTGATACTGATATGAGGCCAAGGGCCAGAGATACATATATACGCCACGAGGTGGCTTGATTGATATGAGATTGAGGGCCTAGATTTGATGCCACGAGATGGCTTGATATTGCGCTTAGACCGTAAGGGGGACCTCCAGAGTCTGTACACCCCCAGTGAGCGCGGGTACCCAGTGTGATGTGAGATTGTTGCCCGAGTGGCGGATTGTAGTTACTGTGCCCGAGGGGCAAACTTCCATTTGTTTACTTACCTGTCAATTACTTGCTTTATTTGTTGAATTCTTACTTGCCTCTTCACTGTCTTATTGCTTAAGTGATTCTTTTGCTGCTTCATTATAGAATGCCTTGTGCCTTACGTGTTTTCTTACCTTCAGTCATTATTTATATTTATTACTCACTGGGTCGGAGTACTCACATTACTCCCTACACCATGTGTAAAGATTCAGGCATCGCTGGTTCCGTTCCTAAGTGCTGATTCCTCCAGTTCTAGACGGTATTCGGAGACTACAAGGTAGTTGTTGGCGTCCGCAGCCCCGTGTCTCTACTATCTTGTCATCTCTATTTCCTACAAACACTTGTACTAAATATTGGATTTAGCAGACTTGTATCATGGCCTATAGATGCTCGTGACTTGTGACACCCCGGTTAGGGCTGTGTTGGGTTGGATATTCCGCACCTTTATCAATATTTTCCGCTGTTTAGAATCATTTAATTACGTTTATATTGTTTTCATGTTGATTAACTGCTTAAAATGAGAATTTGGTTCAATTGGCTGGCCTTATCTTCACGAGAGGCGCTATCACGACCGGGTTCGGGGTTAGGGTCGTAACACAACCAAATGATCCCCAATACAATCCTCGCACAAGAGAGCCTTTCAGAAAGAATCAATTCACTCATATTGGTAAATCGTATTCAAGTTTGTTCCAAAAGTTATCAGGCTAGATCTATTGCAGCCAGTGGCCCAGAACCGGCTGAACCACGAGTCCCCTCGCACCGAGCTGACGCTTGACGTGAATACCACTCTGGAGTAGTGGGACACAGTACCGAGGACTTTTGGACCCTCAAAAGGGCATTTGAAGATTTGATTGAAGCTGAAAGAATCGTTTTTCGGGATGAAGAAGCTCTTGATGTGATGAACAATTTGTTGTCTGCCCACAACATCGGGCCAATAGTCGGAATGATTTGTGAAGATGAGGAATTTGATCTGGCACTGAAGGCCATTACAGCCATTGCCGAGATAGAAGAAAAGCTAAAAAATGGTCGCCAAACATGAAAGTTCCCCAATCAGATGAGAGTCTCGGTAGCCAATTTTGCTATCCTTTCTGCATCCAGATTATCTCAGGGTGTGATCCGGATATTTTATTTTATTGTCTTACTTTCCGATGTAAACCCTTCTATCTTCAAAAAAAAATTAAAAAAAAAATCAAAAAACAAAAATCAAATGAAATTAATATTTCACTGTCCAGGAATGTCTTTTTTCTTAACCTTGTTATGTTTCTTTCTTATTCTCTTTTTAGTTCTGTAAATGCAGATTTCAATAAAATGACATGCTTGCGGACTTCATGCCCAGATCCTAAAAATTGTCAGGCCTCGAAATAATGAATCAAGGATTAGATCGCAATGAAGATAAAGTTTAAGGAAATAAAATAAAGAGTTGGAACAATTGAAGGAAAATTGGTTCCCGGATTGGAAAGGTCCATACATTGCAACAAGAGTACTGCCAAAAGAGTGTGTTGCACTTGGGACACAACGAATGAAATGTCCCTGAAATAACTGTCAATGCAAATGCAGTCAAAAGGTACTATGTTGGATCCTCTATATAGCATTAATGTTCTCCGGTAAGGATGACGAAGGCTTTCATTCTCGCTACCCAAACACTTTAATCCTTTGCTAACCCTTTGAGCAGGTTACTCTTCTTTGATTAACCTCTTTGGAACCTGAAAATGTTATTGAAAAAAAATGAAAAATGAAATGAAAAATGAAAAGAGAAGAAAAAGAAAAAAAAACATACAAAAAAAGGAAGAAAAGAAAGATACAAAAGGGGGAGGGGAAAGAAACGACAAGGAAAATGAAATGAAAAATGAAAAAAAAAAGAGAAGAAAAAGAAAAGGAAAAAGGAAGAGAAAACAAAACAAAAACAAAAGTTTCCCTGAACTACGTTCGACTTGATTCCGAAAGGATACGTAGGCAGCCTCTCCCTGGGGTTCAGTCACACCAAAATAAAAATCAGAATTCCCCCAAAAGTGAAACTGGTGCGGATGTTGTAATGGTCCGACGATGATCCCGCCTGAATGGTTCCAAAGTTGTAATTCGATCCAGATTATTTTTACCCAAATCCTTTCAAGTCCTTCTGATCAATCGGCGAGAATGTTCAAGGATCAGAGAATACGGCTACTAGGATCCGGTCCAATAAAAATAAGAGAAATAAAATGAGAGAGTCTTATTGGTGAAAACCCACACGGGTACCATAAGACGATGATAAGCAGAGAAATGAAAAATGAGAGAGTGTTGTTAGTGAAAACTCGCAAAGAGCACTATAAGGCGAGAAGAGAAATGAGAGAGGTCAGCTCGTGAAAACCCGGAAAGGGCGCCCCTGATCGAAAAGAGGATCCTCACAGCCATTGGAACCAACAGAGTCCTGGCAAGGTTTCTCGATTTTGAGGCAAAAATGGTGATGAATTTTTGAGAGTCAGACAGTTTACACATATCAGACATCTAGTCCAAAAGGCATGTCATGTTTATTGAAGTCCGCATGTACTCCATATAAGTCCTTATTTTCTTTCCCCGAAAGGGACACTTCTTTTTTTAAACTTATTCTCCATTCCATTGTTTGTTTCTTTGAATCCCTTTCGGCCTAACACTGTTCCGAAACTAAGACAAAGAAAGGATGGCAAGACTGATTTACAGGGTTCTCATTTGGTGCGAGCTAATGTGCAGAAAGGCACCCAGCCTCGTCGCGGGCATCAAGTCGACCCCGACTAGCCATGGCAGTCGATGCTTCGAAATCAAAACACTTGGAAAGAGAAAATCAAATGGAGCGCCTATAAAGGCAAATGAAGTTGAAAAGGTTGAGTCCCACGTAAACAACCATCTCGGCAAAAGTTTGAAAAGTCAAGGTACCAAAATGATCTGAAATTAAAGTTGGAAGAAAGAAGCCAGAAATGAAAGGCCTACGAAGGCGAAATAAAGTTGGAAAAGGTTAAGTCCCATGCTACTAGCCATTGCAGCAAAGTTTGAGGAGCCAAATATTTTCCCAATGTTCCAAAGAAAAGAAAAGAAAAAAAAAGAAAAAAAAGGAGAATCAGAAGGGAAAGGCCTACGAAGGCAAAAATAAAGTCGAAAAGGTTGAGTTCCACCAACCAACCATCATGGCAAAGTCTGGAAAAATCAGAGGTTCTCCAGAGCCTGAAATGAATCGGTCCTCAGGGAACAAATAGTTGCAGTTGAGATCTTCATCAAAGAAGCCCGGACGAGATCAAGTGATCAAAAACAATGAAGTCCACAAAAGAAACCACTGTTTCAAACTAACAATTGTTCTTTGTTTGAAAATTTGAAACAGGTGCAATCCAAAGCAACCATGAAGCAGGTGCAACCAAGAAAGGAAAAAGAAATGTGCAAGTGCTAGAAACAACTTTGCAGCAACAATCCATAAAAGGGAAGTCCCCTCCAAGTTTTTCCCGCATTTACACATTCAATAAAATAAAAAAAGAGAAGATAAAGGAAAATGAAAGGAAGAAAAGAGATAAGAAGAAAATCCAAGTTTAGAATCCTCAATATTAATCTTTTACGTTTTTCCAGCATAGAATCCCCAATCCCTAGTTAATATTTTATACATAGGGTCTTCATTCCCTAGTCGCCTTTTGCCAACATAGGGCTCCAATCCATAGTTGAGATTTAAGACATAGGGCCTCCATTCCCTAGTCGCCTTTTGCCAACATAGGGCTCCAATCCCTAGTTGAGATTTAAGACATAGGGCCTCCATTCCCTAGTCGCCTTTTTCCAACATAGGGCTCCAATCCCTAGTTGAGATTTAAGACACAGGGCCTCCATTCCCTAGTCACCTTTTTCCAACATAGGGATCCAATCCCTAGTTGAGATTTTTAGACACAGGGCCTCCATTCCCTAGTCGTCTTTTGCCAACATAGGGCTCCAATCCCTAGTTGAGATTTTTAGACACAGGACCTCCATTCCATAGTCTTCTTTTGCCAACATAGGCCTCCAATCCCTAGTTGAGATTTAAGACATAGGGCCTCCATTCCCTAGTCGCCTTTTGTCAACATAGGGCTCCAATCCTAGTTGAGATTTTTAGACACAGGGCCCCCATTCCCTAGTCGCCTTTTGCTAACATAGGGCTCCAATCCCTAGTTGAGATTTTTAGACACAGGGCCTCCATTCCCTAGTCGTCTTTTGCCAACATAGGGCTCCAATCCCTAGTTGAGATTTTTAGACATAGGGCCACCATTCCCTAGTCGTCTTTTGCCAACATAGAGCTCCAATCCCTAGTTGAGATTTTTAGACATAGGGCCTCCATTCCCTAGTCGCCTTTTGCCAACATAGAGCTCCAATCCCTAGTTGAGATTTTTAGACATAGGGCCTCCATTCCCTAGTCGCCTTTTGCCAACATAGGGCTCCAATCCCTAGTTGAGATTTTTAGACATAGGGTCTCCATCCCCTAGTCGCCTTTTGCCAACATAGGGCTCCAATCCCTAGTTGAGATTTTTAGACATAGAGCCTCCATCCCCTAGTCGCCTTTTGCCAACATAGGGCTCCAATCCCTAGTTGAGATTTTTAGACTTAGGGCCTCAATTCCCTAGTCGCCCTTTGCCAACATAGGGCTCCAATCACTAGTTGAGATTTTAGACTTAGGGCCACCATTCCCTAGACGCCTTTTGCCAACATACGGCTCCAATCCCTAGTTGAGATTTTTAGACATACGGCCTCCATTCCCTAGTCGCCTTTTGCCAACATAGGGCTCCAATCCCTAGTTGAGATTTTTAGACATAGGGCCTCCATTCCCAAGTCGCCTTTATCCAACATAGGGCTCCAATCCCTAGTTGAGATTTTTATACATAGGGCCTCCATCCCCTAGTCGACTTTTTTTAACATAGGGCTCCAATCCCTAGTTGAGATTTTTAGACATAGGGCCTCTATTCCCTAGTCTCTCTTTGCCAACATAGGGCTCCAATCCCTAGTTGAGATTTTTAGACATAGGGCCTTTATTCCCTAGTCGCCTTTTGCCAACATAGGGTTCCAATCCCTAGTTGAGATTTTGAGACATAGGGCCTCCATCCCCTAGTCGCCTTTTGCAAACATATGACTCCAATCTCTAGTTGAGATTTTAGACATAGGGTCTCCATCCCCTAGTCGCCTTTTGCCAACGTAGGGTCTCCAATCCCTAGTTGAGATTTTTAGACATAGGGTCTCTATCCTCTAGTCTCCTTTTGTCAACATAGGGTGTCCACTCCCTAGTTGAGATAATTTGTAGATATAGGGCTCCACTCCTTAATCCCTTTCTCCTTAAGATACATAATCCTTATTTTATTGCTTTTAAATAAAGAAATAGTTTAGATTTTAGTTACAAATAACTCACGAAATTTTCTAGTAAAAACTGGGGAAGAAAAATTTCGCTCGTTTGTTTGTTTTGGTGTCTGAGCAAGTTTTATCTCGAGGCACAGGGTTCGAGACGACCAAAAGAATGAGTCTCAATCCAGAATAAAGAAAAGAAGAAAAGAACAAAAATAAGTTAATTCAAAGTGCAAAAGCGGAGAAAAGATGCGGACTGCTCAAGATATGATTGAAGTCACAAGCTTTGCATGTCCCGCCTTGATCTGAGAAGTTAAAAAAGGAAAGAACCAGCACCTACAGCTAACAAGCATCAAGATTCAGATCAGGGTCCGCATGAAGAAGCAACCAAGACTCAAGATCAAGCTTCAGAAGACTCATAGATAGGAATCTTGTAACTCGTAGCTGATAGGCTTAGTCTTTTTCATTTTTGATTTTGATGTAATAACGAGACCGCGAACCGAAACCTCGACGGCACCTCGCTCGGCTCTCAACCTCGGTACTCCATCACTTCATTCACTTCTGAACTACACGTGGCCTGATTCCTTTATAGCCAAGGATATGTAGGCAGCTCGGATACCAGGGCTCGATCACATTCTCCTTTCTTTTAGCTTTTGGTCTCTCCAAATAAAGGTCGGGTCAAAAAAAACTGTCTAGTCATTCTTTGTCTGAAAACTCTTCGCGTTTCCAGTCAAAGAGGGGCAGCTGTAGACATGTGATTTTTGACCCTCCCCAAGATTTTTCATATTTTAGCACGTAAATATTTAATTTAGGCCTCATAAATCTATTTTAATTAATTTTGATTCTTTTACTTTATTTTATTACAAGAAAATGAAAATTACAAAAAATAGTTTCATTAATGTGTTGTAATCATTTTTAATCTTGAAAAATACCAAAAAATAGTTTTGTTTTAACGGTCATCTTATTTTTAAATTATTTTTCTCAAGTAGGACTAATTAATAAATGAGATTGTATTTTAATCTCGTTCGCGTGGAAAGAATAAAACTTGGGTTCGAGCAACCCATTTTTAGGCCTACTTTTTGGACCTAGTCCATAATTACCAAACCCATAATTCCTAGTCCCATACCCGTAACCTAATTCCTACCCCGATATAATAGTACCTAACACCTAAATATACAATACACCCTAAGAGCCAATGCAAGAGAGAAGCTTCACAACAACAGCATTCCCAGCAAAAAAGCAACACCCTCTCTGATTTTCATGAATACAAAAATACAGAGCTTCCTTCTTCATTAAAGAGATCGGCCATAAACACCCCAAAACAACCCAAAATATCCATTAGAACTACTCTAAATCTAGCCTGAAACAACCACCAAAAAACTCCTTTAAACTCCAGCAAAATCCAGCAGCTTTTTAGCTGCAAAAAACCACCAAAATCAGCCTCCAAAACAGACCCAGAACAGCCCAAAAACGAGCTGGAAATCTACCCCCGAACCAGCCCTCTTCTCAGTCCAAAAAATGACTTTGAAACAGCCCCAAACAACCACCCAAAATGCAGCAAAAGACCAGTTGCGAACAGCCCCAAAACCTAGCTCGAAACAGCCCCCAAAAGCCCCAAATTTCAGCCACAAATGACCCGAAAATCTCAGCCAAAACCCAGTTCCAAAAGACCTCGAAACCGTCCC
Organism: Nicotiana sylvestris; assembly: GCF_000393655.2. Lineage (NCBI taxonomy): Eukaryota > Viridiplantae > Streptophyta > Magnoliopsida > Solanales > Solanaceae > Nicotiana > Nicotiana sylvestris. The sequence goes on along the minus strand of NC_091065.1, from coordinate 86,170,158 downwards.
AAAACTAACCTCAAAAGTCACTTTCAATTACTGTTGATTCTCTCTTCAGTCAAGGAGATCTAGCTATAATCATTGTGAGGTTGCCGCTCGGGTTTCGATCTCGGATCAAGGTTATGTTCTCTGTTTCGTTGTTTACATCCGTTCGCTCACAGACTTATGAGGTTCTTATCTTGTCCTCTTTCTGATTAATGAGTTTTTGTGCCTCTCTTAGTTAAATAAAATAATGAAACTCATATTGATATATTCTAGTATGCTTACTTCAATGTTTGTTTTATTATAATTTCTTTTGACAGTAGTGTTTTTATAACTTGGTCTAGCATTGATTCTTTTTTTTCTCTTTTTTGTTAGTTCTGTTTACTCTATTATTTGTCATTTTATTTTATTGTTTAAACGCGTTGTTAATAGGGTATATGATTTCAAGTGTCACCAAGTTTTGAAATTGAAAACAGGATTTTCACATTTTAAGCTTATTAGAAGCAATAACGTATTCAAGTTGGCCATGAGATTTAGGCTTGGTTTAATGAAAAGCATAAGTCATAGGAAAGATTGAATAATGGAATGATACTAGTAGTAACTTTAAGATTAAATTTGGACATTAAGTGTTCGGTTCTATTTGATGTTGCTTTGTAATTTGGCAACAGAAAGACTCATGTTGTTCTCTAGCCATCATTATATATGATGTGTGGACTTTAAGAAGTTACTGGGATAAATAATAAAAGTTTGCCAGGCCCGTCATACTTTAATTCATAAACCAACACATCTTTCCATAATTAATCCACCTTGCTCCTTTCATAATAAATTCCATAATTCTAGATTTGAACAAATAATTGCAAACCTTAGAAAAATTAATTCTCTTGAATATTCGTAGTTTGCTTTAGGCTCGATTTAGACTAGTATGATGATTATGTATATGTTTGTGTAACATAATTGCGAATTTAATTCTAAAAAGTAACTCGAGGGATGCGTTCGCGCAACTTCAACCAAGATTTTCTTAATAAAATAAACAAAGCGTTATTAATTGTAGACACGTTCGCGTGACATGATTTTTGATGCGCCAAAAGAAAAGAGTATACGTACGCATTACTCAATTCTTTAATTACGAATAAATCAAGTGATTAAAAGCGGTAAAATGACAAATTCGCATAGATCCTAAAAATGAGTAGTTAAACAATTTAAGCCAAGTAATAATCACTAAGCGACTGTGCTAGAACCACAGAACCTGTGAATGCCTAACATCTTCTTTCGGGTTAATAGAATTCCTTATCTAGAATTTATGGTTCGCAGACTTCAAAAAGGAAAGTCGAAATTTCCTCGATTTGTGATTTAAAATAAACCGGTGACTTGGGACACCGTAAATTATTCCAAGTGGCGACTCTGATTAAATAAAATAATCCCATTTTGATTTATGTCACTTTAATTGGAAAAACTCCCTTATATCCCCTCGGGATAGTAAAAAGGAGGTATGACAGTATGCTACCAAAGTGTCAAATGACAAGGTTATCACCTCGAGCCTAGAATTATTGGGTGAAAGGCGGGAGGCCACCGTAGTCTGGTTAGCCGCCCAAAAGCAATGAGTAGGGAGGTACTACAACTGAAGAGCCAACCTCCGACATTTTCAAGTTGGGGACTTGGTATTGAGAAAGGTAACACCACACACTAGGAATACAAATGAAGGGAAACTGGGTCCGAATTGGGAAGACCGTATATAGTTGACGAAATAATCGGCAAAGGCTCGTATAAGCTCGAATCAAGAAATGGTGTACAACTACCGAACATTTAGAACATGGCACAATTAAAGCTGTACTACTGCTAAGGTACAAACCCAATTTTTTTTATTTCGTTATATTATAGACTAACTTATGCAGGTACTCAGCCAAGGGCAAACGTGACTATTAGGACTGAAAGCACATGTTGTACTCTTTTTCCCGAACTGATTATGTTTCGAAGTGCATTTTTCAGCAAGGTTTCTAATTTGGCAACAGTAAAATGTGCTACCTTAGTTTTGAAGACCGATCTTAAATCAGAATCGTTGATTGCTTGCACCGAGCCAACAGTATCTGAGCCCTCACAAGTTCGACCTCAAGAACTAGAGTCCATTACCCCTAGGGTAAGATCCTTAGAAAGGGAAAATTTTATATGTTAAAAGCCAAGGCTTGATTATTAGGATTTGTTGGAAGGGTCAAAAAGTCATACGAACCGTGCCCATGTAGCCTACTCCAGCCACGGCACAAGGCTTATACGCCTCCGATTATGTAACTTCCATATAAAACAATGAAAGGAAACTTTGCTTCCCTCATACTTTATTATTGCACATTTCGCATTTCACTTCATCGATGCTTCACAACAAATCCTAATACCTAAAGCCCATGGATTAACCGACTCGGGGACTATCGATCGATAAAAAATCGGGCATCCCGGGTCATTGAATTTTGGAGGCACCTAGCCTACTAGGTAGTGCCCAAATACAAAAGGCTATGACCACCCTAAAATGGCTTGGAGAGTCCAAAATTTGTATTCAGAAAGTAAGGCCCTTACATATAATTAAAACCTATTAAAAGGTTACTCTCGGCAGCAAACACATCGTCGTATACAACTTAAGCATCTTAAAGGCCTTGAATTTTATCGAAATATCGAAACCGCGAGTAATCCGGAGTTGCCATTGAATCAGTATCCATTTAGGCCTCCGAAGAATGGATGCCTCGTATTATGTTCGATTCTATGCTAAGGCATTAAGAACGATGCACAAACAAAAGATTGTAAATAGATGCTGAAAAGTAAGAACATGGTATTGCCAAAGGAAAAATTTTGTACATTTCAAAAAATATTTACAAAGGCACGATAAAATGGCCTCAAAATAAGCAAGAAAGAAAATATAAAAGGGAAAGCCAAAAATAAACTGAGGCACCTACGCCTAATCTTCGCTGAGGCTTGACTCAGTAACTGAACCTTCGGAACCAACAGAGCCTTCGGGGCCTTCGGGATCATATAGTTCCTTTGCCTTGGCCTCGAGCCTCTTGGCTTATACGTTCTCAGCGGACAGATCAAACCCTTAGGCGTTAATTTTCTCGAGGATCTCCCTTCGAGATAGCCGCTTTACATACTCGGTCTTTGTCTTTAAACGGGCTCGACCACCTCCACATTTGCTTTATACTGAGCCAGCATTTCTTCAACCTCGGAGGAATCAATTGAAATTGCCTCTAATTTGGACTTCAGCGCAGTATATTCCTGGCCAAGGGCATCTTGTTCTGAGGCGGCTAAAGCCAGTTGCTCCCGGAGCTTGTCATTTAGCTGCGACCACTTGTCGGTTTTGTCCTTTGCCACCCAGAGCTGGTCCTTGACCAATGACTGTTCCTCTTTTGTGGCATCCTTTTCCGAAGCCAACATGTCCATTCTACCTTTCATTGCATCTATTGTGGTCTTGACCTTATCCATCTCGGCCTGAAGCTGGTCAATCAAGTCTATCTTCTCTTGGACCTGTGAAGTTGCACCGTTAGTCACCACAAGTAGATTCTCGTTTTTAGCCTCAAAGATATTTACCTTTTCGACTAGTTCGGCATGATCCCATTTCTTGAACGAGGCCTCCTTCTTTGCCTTTTCCAGCTCAGCTCAAAGAATCTGGAGGTCCTTGAAAGCCCCGTCTTGTTGTTCACTAAGAGCTCTGTACATGTCTTTCTTCCAGAATTGCTCTTTGAGCTCGAACTCGAGCTGGTTGATTTCCAAGAGGGATCGAAGGAAGGTTTCATGATGAAGCACCGAAGTCTGAAAAATAATGAGGTCGTTAGAACATGCTAAAACTAAGCAAATTTGGAAAGGATACAAAGAATATACGTCTTACCTAGTTCATTGCTTGTTGCACCTTATTTAAGAGGCTCGATGTACCTACTTCGTTCATCTTCGCTTGGATCTCCTCGGCCACCAGGAAACAAAGGTAGTTGGCCACACCCACCAGAGCAGGCAGTGCCCGGGCATCCACCGGGATACTAAGAATGACCGTTCTATTGGAACTCAAATTCGGCTCGCCCGCTCCGAATGGAACATCCTTTTTTGGGACCTCCAGGTTGCCAAGCCCGGAGTAGTCCTCCAACTCTCATGTCTATGCCATCGAAGAACATGTTGTGGGCATCATCCGATCTAGTGTCGTCTCGCTTGATTTCTCTTTATTGGCCTGAGCCTCTTCGAACATGGACTCTGTGTGGGACGTCATCTCCGTGATGTCAATGACACCAGCTACCTCCTTTGGCAGGAACAGCTTCTGGGGATGCCATGGCCTCCAATCCTCCTTCTGGCTCCTAAGCTAGAGGGGAATCGACCCCTCAGCCATCTTCCCCGGTCGTCGCCCTCTCTCCCTCGTTGATGGTTGACTCATGAGCAATGAACTCATGGTCGTCATCCTCAGGGTAATCCCTAAGCCAAAAGAGGGAATTAAGGCCTGGTACCCTAGCTTTGGTGTTCTTTTTGTTGCTTTTTCGAATCCAGGCAGCAACCCTTTTATTCTTCACCTTGGTGTCTAAGGAGCTAGAGGATTTCCGTTTTCTCTTTTTATCCTCCTTCGCGGCAGCTATGGGCTGTCCCGAAGTAAAGGGTTCTGCAAGCGAGGATAGGACCTCGTCCCCATCCAATGGCTGAAGCTCGGTGGTCTTGGGAAAGCTAGTGAAAGGGAAAAAGACTTAGCAAATATAAAAGTTAAGTATGTAAATATAATTATTCGGGCAGGAGACTCACCGTGGGAACGAGCCTCCGACTTGCCCCTCGAGAGCTTGCGCCATTCACGCTGGAAGTAAGGAATTTGTTTATAAATCCCCTCGATCCACTCATTGAGGTGGGGGACTGCATTGGGGACTTGGGCGACTACTGAACGACGGTAGACACATGCACTTAGAAAAAAAACAAAAGGAAATAACAAGCACTCAAGAAGGAGAAGACTTACTGGATGAGTTCCACGTTTCACGGAATGGTAGAAATTTATGGGGAATGAGGTCTTTGGTTTTCACCCAAAGGAACCTCTCCTTCCAACCTCGATCTCAATTTTCATCGATACTCGAGAATAGAGCCTTAGTTGCTCGACGAACGAGCTTGATAAGCCCCCTTGGAAGATTCAAGGACTGTAGAGACAAAGCAGGTTGTTGAGGGTGAGCCTTGGCGCTTCGGTGTTGTTACAAAGTGTGGAGGAGGATTACGATCCTCTAAAAGGATGGATGAATCCGCCCGAGCAGACCTCGTACCTTTTGCAGAAGCCGAGGATTATGGGGTCCACCGGGGCGAGCGTGAAAGGGTAAGTATAACCACGTACGTAGTAATGTCCTCATTAGACCCGGGAACGACCACCTCCTTGCCCTTCCAATTGTAGTCCACTCGGACTGTGGGGAGTATGTTAATACACATTTTTTCCCTCATATTTTTCAAAATAGTGCACATGCATCATCAATTGATTTACATGTATGCACAAGTATTTTTCATAATTTTCCATAGTTTTTAAAAGCTTTAAATCAATTTATTTCTGCATTTTATTATATAAATATCCAATAATTATCCTTCATATTATTTTTATGATGATTTAATCATCTAAATTTATCATTTGTACTAAAATAATATTTAAATATTTTTCAGTGCATATTTATAATCACATTTGCAATTTTAAGGCTAAATTGCATATTTTACAATAATAGCCCATATGTACCTATGATTATATTATTTATGCAAAATATAACTTCTTATATTTTTATAGTATTACATAATTATTTAAAATCTTTGTGTACAAATAATATTTTTGTTATTTATTAAAATTGGGTATTTAAAATCTAGCCCTAATTCTATAATTAATTTTGGACCTATGCTACCCAAACATAACCCAATTACCCAAGCCCAATACATCTGACCCAATTACCCTTACCCATTCAATTAAACCCAACCCAGTCTACTCAAATCCCAACCGTTGATAAAGAATGATCAAGGGCTTACAAACAATTACCTCCTTTCCTTATATCTCCACCCCAAACCCTATCCCTTATTTTCTTAATCTCGCCACCTCTGTTTCCCCCCTCTAATTAACCCTAATTCTGCCACCTCACTAAATTCCCCATAATCTCATTCCTAATGGGATTCTTTCCCCATTCACCGACCATTTCGAGATATTTTCCATATTTGGTGCTATTTTATGAAATAACTTAAGTACTTGCCTAAACATGATAAGTACCCCACTTTGATTCTGTCCAAATCTATATTTACCTCTTGAATCTGCACGATCTTGAATCCAAATGCGTTATTTTGTACCGATTCTCTTGTATCTCGCTGATTCGTACTTAACCCTAAAGGTTATGGTTTCATATTCTCTTTTGATTTGAACCTAAGCTGGTTCAAACTTTTATTTTTAGCATTATTCTGTCTCTATTCACTCTATTACCTGTTAATTAACCTATTTTTGTCGATTTCTTTTACTTACCCAAATTAGGGTTTCGGATCTCCTTCAATTGAACCAAATCTGGTTCAATTCTATGTTTCTTTTTGAATAATCTCCTATCTTTGTCTATTTTTATGCTAATATGTGATTCTTGTCTTTATTTTCAGCCGATTTTGTGGTTTACCTAAATTTAGTTTTTCATACCCTTTTACTTGAACTAAATCCGGTTCAATGCTGTGTTTCTTTTTGAATAATTCCCTGTCTATGTTTATTATATGCATTATGTGATTCTTTGTCTTATTTTATACTGATTTTGCGTATCTTCACCTAAAATTTAGGGTTTTAATTTTACTGATTTAAGTACTTGCCTTTTGGTATATAAATTAGCTATGTTATGTTCTAATTTCAGAACTATTTAAACTTCTCCCAACTCCCCTTTGAAAGTCTAGAAGTTTTGAGTTCGAAAATCTTTTCACTACTATACAAAAGTTGTGTGCTTCTACTCTCTCTTGAATAATTTTGTTCTGTGTTTTGATTCCTGGCCGGCTGAAAGCCAAGGCCAGAAATCCCTAAGTTCTTGCTTTTGTCTAGTGATATTCATTGCACTGTTGGATTCCTTTATTTCCTGTTTCATCTCAATTGGCGAGTTATTAGACCCTCTGCCATTTCATTATGATTGTTCACTCAACGTGTTACTTCAACTAATCTATGCTAGCCTAATGTTATTATATTGTGGTTTGAAACATGATTAAATTTATGTTGGGTTTATTAATCATTTCTGCTTAAATTCTGTGTTATTGAGGACTATCTCTTGAAGCTAAGTCTGTTATGACCCTACTTTGAACATGTGTTTATTTCCTCTTGTGGGCCAATGAACTATGTATAGATGTATGCATTAATAAGATTACAAGTTTGTTTCTGTTACAATATGGCTTGTTTAACTTTGTTCTTAACATATTATGACACTTCTAGTAACTGCCTTAATTAGTTTTTTAACTTGTCCTAATTTGTTGCTAACTAACGTGATTCCTTCTTATGATACTAGTTTTTTCACTTAGTCTAATCTAGATCTTTTGTTATCACTATGAATCTACCTATGAACTTGCCTTGTTATCATGTGATTAATTCCTAAAACTTGACCAAGTTTGCCAAAGTTCAAGCATGTATACTACTTGTTTGGGTACATGTGTTATGTCCCTTCAGTGAAATTCTTTGACTAACTGTTATTCCTTTACTATCTGGACTTTCTGAATCCTCATTCTTAGCCGACTGAAAGCCAAGGCCATTTAGGTTCTGCCCTTGACCTCCATAGTGTGAGCACTGCTTAGGGTTCATGGAGACCCTTGTGAACTCTGACATGCTAGGACTTGGTCCCTAGTCTTCTCTCTGAACTGTTTCTGATCAATCTCCCTAGTGTGAGCACCGCCCTGGGTTCTTGAAGCTCTTGGGAACTCTGACACACTAGGGACTTGGGTTTTGTATGCTCATCTTTGATATATGGGTGAATCACTCAACAATTGGTTATGTTGTATGAACATGGGTTTTGGGGATATTGTGAGTTGAAGGCCTGGCCTGTCCAGGTGTATTTGGGCCTACTGTAGGCTCCCTATAGTTTACTCACTTTGTAATTCATTACCTTAAATTCTGGTTTGTAATTAATTTTTTTTTGTAATAACAATTCTGGGGTATTATAAAATTGGGAAGGGTTTCTTATTTTGCAATAAAAGTTGGGTAGAAATCCTGCCTATAGGTCCAACAATATGTTATTATAAGTAATGTGTTAGAAATCCTACCTATAGGTCTAACAATGTGCTATTATATGTGATGTGTTAGAAACCATCCCTTTAGACTTAATGCTTTGTTCTGTTATGTTTTGCTTTGCTAGAAACCATGCCTATAGGAAATGGTGTGATCTAATATGTGTGTAAAATGCCTGTTTACATACTGTTCTGTTCAAGTTTTAGAGATCATGCCTATAGGATCTAAAACTAGACTAAATTATAGAATGCACGCCTGAATCTGTTTAATCGTTATTTCTGCCCGCTTACATTGTAGACATGTGATTTTTGACTCTCCCCGTGATTTTTCATATTTTAGTATGTAAATGTTTAGTTTAGGCCTAATATTGTTATTTCAATTAGTTTTGATTCTTTTACTTTATTTGGTCACAAAAATAAAAATTACAAAAAAAAATATTTTAGTTTATGTATCTTTCATAAATTTAAATAAAAATATACAAAAATAGTACCTTATTTTTATTTTTATATAATCTTGAAAACAAAAAAATAGTTTCATGTGTTAATATAATTTAGTTTAATCAATTAGAATTAGTTTTGTATTTTTATATTATAAATTGTATATAATTTTAAAAGGAGGAATTAGTTTTGGGTTAGTTATCACGTCTTTATGAATTTTATAGTTTTTTTTAGTTTTTGGCCCAATTTTAAGGTCAAATAATACCAAACTCATACCAGCTTAACCTAAAAATATTTCTATATAACTAAAAACAGCCTAGAAATCCTTAGACTCTACATATACAGACAGAATCCGCCATTTTGGACCTTAGGAGACCCCCTGAACGTCATCTCCCTCGACGCACCCCATCTCTGAAAGCACCCTTGAATTTCCAACGAGCCCACCCTAGCGAGAACCAGCTTCAGCCGCAAGACACACATACACACACAAGGGACGAAAATAATAGGGCTAGGAAAAGGGACCGAAACAGAGAGAGACGAGTGGAATGAGAGCATAAGAGCCGAGTCTGAATCTGATCGGAAAAAAAGAAGCTCCGGCGACCTCCATAAATGTCGGCGATGCCATTTTTGGACTCCATTAAAACAGCAGCCATCAAGCTCTTAAACCTAGTCCCCCCCCCCCCCCCCAGCTTAAAACCACCCAAAAACACCATGTAACTAACCACCGATTTGTTGTTCTAAACCAGTCGAGGAACACCCCTTAAACCACTGCAAAACTCGTCGAGTCAGGGAGGCCTTCATTTGAAATCTGTTCGTCGTTTCCGTCGTCCAAGGTCCCGGTCTAAAATTTTGGCTTATGAAAAGGTTCGATATTGAATTCTTGCTCGTCATTCAACTTATGATTTTATTCTGGTTGCATTTGATCAATTTTAAATTGTTCTTTCTAAATCAGAATTTGTTACTGTCTTTGTCATGAAGCAGATATTGGATAAGTTGAGTTTAATGCCATTTTGCTAGTCTTTTGGGCAATTGAAATGTAGATGATAATGGTTGAGTCGCTAGTTTCCCTTTTATTAATAGAGTGCCTATATGTATATTTTACTTGATACTTCTTGCTTTGTTTTGGAATCTATTTGAAGAAATTGATCCTTAATTATAATTCTTAGATGATTTGAATACTTTGATATCTCTAGGATACTTGTTGGCAGTGGTTGGTTGGTTGAATTTCATACAACTGTTGTTCATGAATAGTTCATGGGTTTCGACCCCGAGAAACGACAATTGCATTTGACCTTAAAATAAGAGTTAGAGCTTATAGCAGAGGAAGATAGTATGAAATAAAACGCATTCAATTTGCGAGGATTGACAACTTTAGTATATACTTACGTAAGCTATCCCACCTCTCCATAATTAATTTATTTTATTTCTTCCATACTTTCCATAAACTATGGCCTTTCCGATAATCTCAAAGTTTAGGAAGAATAATAAACACCGTTGAAAGCTTTAGGCGCGTTTAATATAACATCGTGGTTGTGTACTCGTTCGCATGACATGATTTTTGGCGCGCCAAAAAAATGGGTACACGTGCGCGTGACCCGTTTCAAGATAGTTGCTTAATTAAAAAAGGCAAATACACATAGGTTCTAAAATGAGTAATTAGACAATTTGATTAAGCCAAGTATGATCAAAGCGACCGTGCTAGAACCACGGAACTCAAGAATGCCTAACACCTTCTCTCGGGTTAACAGAATTCCTTACCCGGATTTCTGTGTTCGCACACCGTAAATAGAGTTAAACTTCATCGATTCGGGATTTTAAACCGGTGACTTGAGACACCATAAATTATCCCAAGTGACGACTCTGAATTTTTAAATAAATAATCCTGTTTCGATTGTCACTTAAATTGGAAAAAACTCCCGTATACCCCTTTCGGGGTGGTAAAAAGGAGGTGTTACATACACTATGCTATTACCCTCACTAGAAAACATGCCTATAAGATTCAAACAAATAATT